>NW_027175355.1:300000-386584 GCF_028021215.1 Eschrichtius robustus
TTAACCTGTTCCTTAATACACTAGTGCTTAGGAAATCTATTGGAGGCAGAAGCAGTCAAGGGTAGCTTAGGTTTAGGGTTAGGGTTAGGGTTAGGGTTAGGGTACGGCTTAGAGTACGGGTTCGGGTACGGGTTCGGGTACGGCATAGGGTATGGGTTAGGGTTAGGGTTAGGGTTAGTTTGAGGGTTAGGGCTCGGTTTAGGGTACGGGTTAGGATTAGTGTACGTGTTAAGGTTAGGGTAGAGGTTAGGGTTAGGGTACGCGTTAGGGTTAGGGTAGTTATTAAAACTATCCCACTCTCTAGATACCCCTTAGCACGTCAAGGAATATTATTTCGGGGTCCAGCCATGGAGAAGAGTTTAGACAATAGGAGAAGATAAGGATCACACCCATTATCAAGAAATCACATTAGGATTCTCTTTTTAACCTGTTCCTTAAAACACTAGTGCTTAGGAAATCTATTGGAGGCAGAAGCAGTCAAGGGTAGCTTAGGGTTAGGGTTAGGGTTAGGGTACGGCTTAGGGTACGGGTTCGGGTACGGGTTCGGGTACGGCGTAGGGTATGGGTTAGGGTTAGGGTTAGGGATAGTTTGAGGGTTAGGGTTAGGGTTAGGGTTAGGGTTAGGTTAGGGGTTAGGGTTAGGATACGCGTTAGGGTTAGGGTAGTTATTAAACCTATCCCACTCTCTAGATACTCCTTAGCACGTCAAGGAATATTATTTGGGTGTCCAGCCATGGAGAAGAGTTTAGACACTAGGAGAAGATAAGGAACACACCCATTATCAAGAAATCACATTAGGATTCTCTTTTTAACCTGTTCCTTAAAATACTAGTGCTTAGGAAATCTATTGGAGGCAGAAGCAGTCAAGGGTTGCTTAGGGTTAGGGTTAGGGTTAGGTTTAGGGTTAGGGTTAGGGTACGGCTTAGGGTACGGGTTCGGGTACGGGTTCGTGTACGGCGTAGGGTATGGGTTAGGGTTAGGGTTAGGGTTAGTTTGAAGGTTAGGGCTCGGTTTAGGGTACGGGTTAGGATTAGGGTTCGTGTTAGGGTTAGGGTAGGGGTTAGGGTTAGGGTACGCGTTAGGGTTAGGGTAGTTATTAAAGCTAACCCACTCTCTAGATACCCCTTAGCACGTCAAGGAATATTATTTGGGGTTCCAGCAATGGAGAAGAGTTTAGACACTAGGAGAAGATAAGGAACACACCCATTATCCTGAAATCACATTAGGATTCTCTTTTTAACCTGTTCCTTAAAACACTAGTGCTTAGGAAATCTATTGGAGGCAGAAGCAGTCAAGGGTAGCTTAGGGTTAGGGTTAGGGTTAGGGTTAGGGTTAGGGTTAGGGTTAGTGTTAGGGTACGGGTTCGGGTACGGGTTCGGGTACGGCGTAGGGTATGGGTTAGGGTTAGGGTTAGGGTTAGTTTGAGGGTTAGGGCTCGGTTTAGGGTACGTGTTAGGGTTAGGGTAGGGGTTAGGGTTAGGGTACGCGTTAAGGTTAGGGTAGTTATTAAACCTATCCCCCTCTCTAGATACTCCTTAGCACGTCAAGATATATTATTTGGGGGTCCAGCCATGGAGAAGAGTTTAGACACTAGGAGAAGATAAGGAACACACCCATTATCAAGAATCACATTAGGATTCTCTTTTTAACCTGTTCCTTAAAACATGAGTGCTTAGGAAATCTATTGCAGGCAGAAGCAGTCAAGAGTAGCTTAGGGTTAGGGTTAGGGTTAGGGTTAGGGTACGGCTTAAGGTACGGGTTCGGGTACGGTTTCGGGTACGGTGTAGGGTATGGGTTAGGGTTAGGGTTAGGGTTTTTTGAGGGTTAGGGCTCGGTTTGGGGTACGGGTTAGGATTAGGGTACGTGTTAAGGTTAGGGTAGGGGTTAGGGTTAGGGTACGCGTTAGGGTTAGGGTACGCGTTAGGGTTAGGGTAGTTATTAAACCTATCCCACTCCCTAGATACCGCTTAGCACGTCAAGGAATATTATTTGCGGGTCCAGCCATGGAGAAGAGTTTAGACAGTAGGAGAAGATAAGGAACACACGCATTATCAAGAAATCACATTAGGATTCTCTTTTTAACCTGTTCCTTAAAACACTAGTGCTTAGGAAATCTATTGGAGGCAGAAGCAGTCAAGGGTAGCTTAGGGTTAGGGTTAGGGTTAGGGTTAGGGTTAGGGTACGGCTTAGGGTACGGGTTCGGGTACGGGTTCGTGTACGGCGTAGGGTATGGGTTAGGGTTAGGGTTAGGGTTAGTTTGAAGGTTAGGTCTCGGATTAGGGTACGGGTTAGGATTAGGGTTCGTGTTAGGGTTAGGGTAGGGGTTAGGGTTCGGGTACGCGTTAGGGTTAGGGTAGTTATTAAACCTATCCCACTCTCTAGAGACCCCTTAGCACGACAAGGAATATTATTTGGGTGTCCAGCCATGGAGAAGAGTTTAGACACTAGGAGAAGATAAGGAACACACCCATTATCCTGAAATCACATTAGGATTCTCTTTTTAACCTGTTCCTTAGTACACTAGTGCTTAGGAAATCTATTGGAGGCAGAAGCAGTCAAGGGTAGCTTAGGGTTAGGGTTAGGGTTAGGGTTAGGGTTAGGGTACGGCTTAGGGTACGGGTTCGGGTACGGGTTCGGGTACGGCGTAGGGTATGGGTTAGGATTAGGGTTAGGGTTAGTTTGAGGGTTAGGGCTCGGTTTAGGTTACGGGTTAGGATTAGTGTACGTGTTAGGGTTAGGGTATGCGTTAGGGTTAGGGTAGTTATTAAACCTATCCCACTCTCTAGATACCCCTTAGCACGTCAAGGAATATTATTTGGGGGTCCAGCCATGGAGAAGAGTTTAGACACTAGGAGAAGATAAGGAACACACACATTATCAAGAAATCACATTAGGATTCTCTTTTTAACCTATTCCTTAAAACACTATTGCTTAGGAAATCTATTGGAGGCAGAAGCAGTCAAGGGTAGCTTAGTGTTAGGGTTAGGGTTACGGTTAGGGTTAGGGTACGGCTTAGGGTACGGGTTCGGGTACGGGTTCGGGTACGGCGTAGGGTATGGGTTCGGGTTAGGTTGAGGGTTAGTTTGAGGGTTAGGGCTCGGTTTAGGTTACGGGTTAGGATTAGTGTACGTGTTAGGGTTAAGGTAGAGGTTAGGGATAGGGTACGCGTTAGGGTTTGGGTAGTTATTAAACCTATCCCACTCTCTAGATACCCCTTAGCACGTCAAGGAATATTATTTGGGTGTCCAGCCATGGAGAAGAGTTTAGACACTAGGAGAAGATAAGGAACACACCCATTATCAAGAAATCACATTAGGATTCTCTTTTTAACCTGTTCCTTAAAACACTAGTGCTTAGGAAATCTATTGGAGGCAGAAGCAGTCAAGGGTAGCTTAGGGTTAGGGTTAGGGTTAGGGTACGGCTTAGGGTACGGGTTCGGGTACGGGTTCGGGTACGGCGTAGGGTATGGGTTAGGGTTAGGGTTAGGGTTAGTTTGAGGGTTAGGGCTCGGTTTAGGTTACGGGTGAGGATTAGTGTACGTGTTAGGGTTAGGGTATGCGTTAGGGTTAGGGTAGTTATTAAACCTATCCCACTCTCTAGATACCACTTAGCACGTCAAGGAATATTATTTGGGGGTCCAGCCATGGAGAAGAGTTTAGACACTAGGAGAAGATAAGGAACACACACATTATCAAGAAATCACATTAGGATTCTCTTTTTAACCTATTCCTTAAAACACTATTGCTTAGGAAATCTATTGGAGGCAGAAGCAGTCAAGGGTAGCTTAGGGTTAGGCTTAGGGTTAGGGTTAGGGTACGGCTTAGGGTACGGGTTCGGGTACGGGTTCGGGTACGGCGTAGGGTATGGGTTCGGGTTAGGTTGAGGGTTAGTTTGAGGGTTAGGGCTCGGTTTAGGTTACGGGTTAGGATTAGTGTACGTGTTAGGGTTAAGGTAGAGGTTAGGGATAGGGTACGCGTTAGGGTTTGGGTAGTTATTAAACCTATCCCACTCTCTAGATACCCCTTAGCACGTCAAGGAATATTATTTGGGTGTCCAGCCATGGAGAAGAGTTTAGACACTAGGAGAAGATAAGGAACACACCCATTATCAAGAAATCACATTAGGATTCTCTTTTTAACCTGTTCCTTAAAACACTAGTGCTTAGGAAATCTATTGGAGCCAGAAGCAGTCAAGGGTAGCTTAGGGTTAGGGTTAGGGTTAGGGCTAGGGTTAGGGTACGGCTTAGGGTACGGGTTCGGGTACGGGTTCGTGTACGGCGTAGGGTATGGGTTAGGGTTAGGGTTAGGGTTAGTTTGAAGGTTAGGGCTCGGTTTAGGGTACGGGTTAGGATTAGGGTTCGTGTTAGGGTTAGGGTAGGTGTTAGGGTTAGGGTACGCGTTAGGGTTAGGCTAGCTATTAAACCTATCCCACTCTCTAGATACCCCTTAGCACGTCAAGGAATATTATTTGGGGGTCCAGCCATGGAGAAGAGTTTAGACACTAGGAGAAGATAATGAACACACCCATTATCAAGAAATCACATTAGGATTCTCTTTTTAACCTGTTCCTTAAAACACTAGTGCTTAGGAAATCTACTGGAGGCAGAAGCAGTCAAGGGTAGCATAGGGTTAGGGTTAGGTTTAGGGTTAGGGTTAGTGTTAGGGTACGGGTTCGGGTACGGGTCCGGGTACGGCGTAGGGTATGGGTTAGGGTTAGGGTTAGGATTAGTTTGAGGGTTAGGGCTCGGTTTAGGGTATGGGTTAGGATTAGGGTACGTGTTAGGGTTAGGGTAGGGGTAAGGGTTAGGGTACCTCTTAGGGTACGGCTTCGGGTACGGGTTCGTGTACGGCGTAGGGTATGGGTTAGGGTTAGGGTTAGGGTTAGTTTGAAGGTTAGGGCTCGGTTTAGTGTACGGGTTAGGATTAGGGTTCGTGTTAGGGTTAGGGTAGGGGTTAGGGTTAGGGTACGCGTTAGGGTTAGGGTAGTTATTAAACCTATCCCACCCTCTAGATACCCCTTAGCACGTCAAGGAATATTATTTGGGGTTCCAGACATGGAGAAGAGTTTAGAAACTAGGAGAAGATAAGGAACACACCCATTATCCTGAAATCACATTAGGATTCTCTTTTTAACCTGTTCCTTAATACACTAGTGCTTAGGAAATCTATTGGAGGCAGAAGCAGTCAAGTGTAGCTTAGGTTTAGGGTTAGGGTTAGGGTTAGGGTTAGGGTACGGCTTAGAGTACGGGTTCGGGTACGGGTTCGGGTACGGCATAGGGTATGGGTTAGGGTTAGGGTTAGGGTTAGTTTGAGGGTTAGGGCTCGGTTTAGGGTACGGGTTAGGATTAGTGTACGTGTTAAGGTTAGGGTAGAGGTTAGGGTTAGGGTACGCGTTAGGGTTAGGGTAGTTATTAAAACTATCCCACTCTCTAGATACCCCTTAGCACGTCAAGGAATATTATTTGGGGGTCCAGCCATGGAGAAGAGTTTAGACACTAGGAGAAGATAAGGATCACACCCATTATCAAGAAATCACATTAGGATTCTCTTTTTAACCTGTTCCTTAAAACACTAGTGCTTAGGAAATCTATTGGAGGCAGAAGCAGTCAAGGGTAGCTTAGGGTTAGGGTTCGGGTTATTGTTAGGGTAAGGCTTAGGGTACGGTTTCGGGTACGGCATAGGGTATGGGTTAGGGTTAGGGTTAGGTTTAGTTTGAGGGTTAGGGCTCGGTTAGGGTTAGGGTTAGGGTTAGGGTTAGGGTTAGGGTTAGGGTTAGGGTTAGGGTTAGGGTATGCGTTAGGGTTAGGGTAGTTATTAAAACTATCCCACTCTCTAGATACCCCTTAGCACTTCAAGGAATATTATTTGGGGGTCCAGCCATGGAGAAGAGTTTAGACACTAGGAGAAGATAAGGAACACACCCATTATCAAGAAATCACATTAGGATTCTCTTTTTAACCTGTTCCTTAAAACACTAGTGCTTAGGAAATCTATTGGAGGCAGAAGCAGTCAAGGGTAGCTTAGGGTTAGGGTTAGGGTTAGGGTACGGCTTAGGGTACGGGTTCGGGTACGGGTTCGGGTACGGCGTAGGGTATGGGTTAGGGTTAGGGTTAGGGATAGTTTGAGGGTTAGGGCTCGGTTTAGGTTACGGGTTAGGATTAGGGTACGTGTTAGGGTTAGGTTAGGGGTTAGGGTTAGGATACGCGTTAGGGTTAGGGTAGTTATTAAACCTATCCCACTCTCTAGATACTCGTTAGCACGTCAAGGAATATTATTTGGGTGTCCAGCCATGGAGAAGAGTTTAGACACTAGGAGAAGATAAGGAACACACCCATTATCAAGAAATCACATTAGGATTCTCTTTTTAACCTGTTCCTTAAAATACTAGTGCTTAGGAAATCTATTGGAGGCAGAAGCAGTCAAGGGTAGCTTAGGGTTAGGGTTAGGGTTAGGTTTAGGGTTAGGGTAAGGTACGGCTTAGGGTACGGGTTCGGGTACGGGTTCGTGTACGGCGTAGGGTATGGGTTAGGGTTAGGGTTAGGGTTAGTTTGAAGGTTAGGGCTCGGTTTAGGGTACGGGTTAGGATTAGGGTTCGTGTTAGGGTTAGGGTAGGGGTTAGGGTTAGGGTACGCGTTAGGGTTAGGGTAGTTATTAAAGCTAACCCACTCTCTAGATACCCCTTAGCACGTCAAGGAATATTATTTGGGGGTCCAGCAATGGAGAAGAGTTTAGACACTAGGAGAAGATAAGGAACACACCCATTATCCTGAAATCACATTAGGATTCTCTTTTTAACCTGTTCCTTAAAACACTAGTGCTTAGGAAATCTATTGGAGGCAGAAGCAGTCAAGGGTAGCTTAGGGTTAGGGTTAGGGTTAGGGTTAGGGTTAGGGTTAGGGTTAGTGTTAGGGTACGGGTTCGGGTACGGGTTCGGGTACGGCGTAGGGTATGGGTTAGGGTTAGGGTTAGGGTTAGTTTGAGGGTTAGGGCTCGGTTTAGGGTACGTGTTAGGGTTAGGGTAGGGGTTAGGGTTAGGGTACGCGTTAAGGTTAGGGTAGTTATTAAACCTATCCCCCTCTCTAGATACCCCTTAGCACGTCAAGATATATTATTTGAGGGTCCAGCCATGGAGAAGAGTTTAGACACTAGGAGAAGATAAGGAACACACCCATTATCAAGAATCACATTAGGATTCTCTTTTTAACCTGTTCCTTAAAACATGAGTGCTTAGGAAATCTATTGCAGGCAGAAGCAGTCAAGAGTAGCTTAGGGTTAGGGTTAGGGTTAGGGTTAGGGTACGGCTTAAGGTACGGGTTCGGGTACGGTGTAGGGTATGGGTTAGGGTTAGGGTTAGGGTTTTTTGAGGGTTAGGGCTCGGTTTAGGGTACGGGTTAGGATTAGGGTACGTGTTAAGGTTAGGGTAGGGGTTAGGGTTAGGGTACGCGTTAGGGTTAGGGTACGCGTTAGGGTTAGGGTAGTTATTAAACCTATCCCACTCCCTAGATACCGCTTAGCACGTCAAGGAATATTATTTGCGGGTCCAGCCATGGAGAAGAGTTTAGACAGTAGGAGAAGATAAGGAACACACGCATTATCAAGAAATCAAATTAGGATTCTCTTTTTAACCTGTTCCTTAAAACACTAGTGCTTAGGAAATCTATTGGAGGCAGAAGCAGTCAAGGGTAGCTTAGGGTTAGGGTTAGGGTTAGGGTTAGGGTTAGGGTACGGCTTAGGGTACGGGTTCGGGTACGGGTTCGTGTACGGCGTAGGGTATGGGTTAGGGTTAGGGTTAGGGTTAGTTTGAAGGTTAGGTCTCGGATTAGGGTACGGGTTAGGATTAGGGTTCGTGTTAGGGTTAGGGTAGGCGTTAGGGTTCGGGTACGCGTTAGGGTTAGGGTAGTTATTAAACCTATCCCACTCTCTAGAGACCCCTTAGCACGACAAGGAATATTATTTGGGTGTCCAGCCATGGAGAAGAGTTTAGACACTAGGAGAAGATAAGGAACACACCCATTATCCTGAAATCACATTAGGATTCTCTTTTTAACCTGTTCCTTAGTACACTAGTGCTTAGGAAATCTATTGGAGGCAGAAGCAGTCAAGGGTAGCTTAGGGTTAGGGTTAGGGTTAGGGTTAGGGTTAGGGTACGGCTTAGGGTAAGGGTTCGGGTACGGGTTCGGGTACGGCGTAGGGTATGGGTTAGGATTAGGGTTAGGGTTAGTTTGAGGGTTAGGGCTCGGTTTAGGTTACGGGTTAGGATTAGTGTACGTGTTAGGGTTAGGGTATGCGTTAGGGTTAGGGTAGTTATTAAACCTATCCCACTCTCTAGATACCCCTTAGCACGTCAAGGAATATTATTTGGGGGTCCAGCCATGGAGAAGAGTTTAGACACTAGGAGAAGATAAGGAACACACACATTATCAAGAAATCACATTAGGATTCTCTTTTTAACCTATTCCTTAAAACACTATTGCTTAGGAAATCTATTGGAGGCAGAAGCAGTCAAGGGTAGCTTAGTGTTAGGGTTAGGGTTACGGTTAGGGTTAGGGTACGGCTTAGGGTACGGGTTCGGGTACGGGTTCGGGTACGGCGTAGGGTATGGGTTCGGGTTAGGTTGAGGGTTAGTTTGAGGGTTAGGGCTCGGTTTAGGTTACGGGTTAGGATTAGTGTACGTGTTAGGGTTAAGGTAGAGGTTAGGGATAGGGTACGCGTTAGGGTTTGGGTAGTTATTAAACCTATCCCACTCTCTAGATACCCCTTAGCACGTCAAGGAATATTATTTGGGTGTCCAGCCATGGAGAAGAGTTTAGACACTAGGAGAAGATAAGGAACACACCCATTATCAAGAAATCACATTAGGATTCTCTTTTTAACCTGTTCCTTAAAACACTAGTGCTTAGGAAATCTATTGGAGGCAGAAGCAGTCAAGGGTAGCTTAGGGTTAGGGTTAGGGTTAGCTTTAGGGTACGGCTTAGGGTACGGGTTCGGGTACGGCATAGGGTATGGTTTAGGGTTAGGGTTAGGGTTAGTTTGAGGGTTAGGGCTAGGTTTAGGGTACGGGTTAGGATTAGGGTACGTGTTAGGGTTAGGGTACGCGTTAGGGTTAGGGTAGTTATTAAACCTATCCCACTCTCTAGATACCCCTTAGCACGTCAAGGAATATTATTTGGGGGTCCAGCCATGGAGAAGAGTTTAGACACTAGGAGAAGATAATGAACACACCCATTATCAAGAAATCACATTAGGATTCTCTTTTTAACCTGTTCCTTAAAACACTAGTGCTTAGGAAATCTATTGGAGGCAGAAGCAGTCAAGGGTAGCATAGGGTTAGGGTTAGGTTTAGGGTTAGGGTTAGTGTTAGGGTACGGGTTCGGGTACGTGTCCGGGTACGGCGTAGGGTATGGGTTAGGGTTAGGGTTAGGATTAGTTTGAAGGTTAGGGCTCGGTTTAGTGTACGGGTTAGGATTAGGGTTCGTGTTAGGGTTAGGGTAGGTGTTAGGGTTAGGGTACGCGTTAGGGTTAGGGTAGTTATTAAACCTATCCCACCCTCTAGATACCCCTTAGCACGTCAAGGAATATTATTTGGGGTTCCAGCCATGGAGAAGAGTTTAGAAACTAGGAGAAGATAAGGAACACACCCATTATCCTGAAATCACATTAGGATTCTCTTTTTAACCTGTTCCTTAATACACTAGTGCTTAGGAAATCTATTGGAGGCAGAAGCAGTCAAGGGTAGCTTAGGTTTAGGGTTAGGGTTAGGGTTAGGGTTAGGGTACGGCTTAGAGTACGGGTTCGGGTACGGGTTCGGGTACGGCATAGGGTATGGGATAGGGTTAGGGTTAGGGTTAGTTTGAGGGTTAGGGCTCGGTTTAGGGTACGGGTTAGGATTAGTGTACGTGTTAAGGTTAGGGTAGAGGTTAGGGTTAGGGTACGCGTTAGGGTTAGGGTAGTTATTAAAACTATCCCACTCTCTAGATACCCCTTAGCACGTCAAGGAATATTATTTGGGGTCCAGCCATGGAGAAGAGTTTAGACACTAGGAGAAGATAAGGATCACACCCATTATCAAGAAATCACATTAGGATTCTCTTTTTAACCTGTTCCTTAAAACACTAGTGCTTAGGAAATCTATTGGAGGCAGAAGCAGTCAAGGGTAGCTTAGGGTTAGGGTTCGGGTTATTGTTAGGGTAAGGCTTAGGGTACGGGTTCGGGTACGGCATAGGGTATGGGTTAGGGTTAGGGTTAGGTTTAGTTTGAGGGTTAGGGCTCGGTTAGGGTTAGGGTTAGGGTTAGGGTTAGGGTATGCGTTAGGGTTAGGGTAGTTATTAAAACTATCCCACTCTCTAGATACCCCTTAGCACGTCAAGGAATATTATTTGGGGGTCCAGCCATGGAGAAGAGTTTAGACACTAGGAGAAGATAAGGAACACACCCATTATCAAGAAATCACATTAGGATTCTCTTTTTAACCTGTTCCTTAAAACACTAGTGCTTAGGAAATCTATTGGAGGCAGAAGCAGTCAAGGGTAGCTTAGGGTTAGGGTTAGGGTTAGGGTACGGCTTAGGGTACGGGTTCGGGTACGGGTTCGGGTACTGCGTAGGGTATGGGTTAGGGTTAGGGTTAGGGATAGTTTGAGGGTTAGGGCTCGGTTTAGGTTACGGGTTAGGATTAGTGTACGTGTTAGGGTTAGGGTAGAGGTTAGGGTTAGGGTACGCGTTAGGGTTAGGGTAGTTATTAAACCTATCCCACTCTCTAGATACCCCTTAGCACGTCAAGGAATATTATTTGGGGGTCCAGCCATGGAGAAGAGTTTAGACACTAGGAGAAGATAAGGAACACACCCATTATCCTGAAATCACATTAGGATTCTCTTTTTAACCTGTTCCTTAATACACTAGTGCTTAGGAAATCTATTGGAGGCAGAAGCAGTCAAGGGTAGCTTAGGGTTAGGGTTAGGGTTAGGTTTAGGGTTAGGGTTAGGGTACGGCTTAGGGTACGGGTTCGGGTACGGGTTCGTGTACGGCGTAGGGTATGGTTTAGGGTTAGGGTTAGGGTTAGTTTGAAGGTTAGGGCTCGGTTTAGGGTACGGGTTAGGATTAGGGTTCGTGTTAGGGTTAGGGTAGGGGTTAGGGTTAGGGCACGCGTTAGGGTTAGGGTAGTTATTAAACCTAACCCACTCTCTAGATACCCCTTAGCACGTCAAGGAATATTATTTGGGGGTCCAGCAATGGAGAAGAGTTTAGACACTAGGAGAAGATAAGGAACACAGCCATTATCCTGAAATCACATTAGGATTCTCTTTTTAACCTGTTCCTTAAAACACTAGTGCTTAGGAAATCTATTGGAGGCAGAAGCAGTCAAGGGTAGCTTAGGGTTAGGGTTAGGGTTAGGGTTAGGGTTAGTGTTAGGGTACGGGTTCGGGTACGGGTTCGGGTACGGCGTAGGGTATGGGTTAGGGTTAGGGTTAGGGTTAGGGTTAGTTTGAGGGTTAGGGCTCGGTTTAGGGTACGTGTTAGGGTTAGGGTAGGGGTTAGGGTTAGGGTACGCGTTAGGGTTAGGGTAGTTATTAAACCTATCCCCCTCTCTAGATACCCCTTAGCACGTCAAGATATATTATTTGGGGGTCCAGCCATGGAGAAGAGTTTAGACACTAGGAGAAGATAAGGAACACACCCATTATCAAGAATCACATTAGGATTCTCTTTTTAACCTGTTCCTGAAAACATGAGTGCTTAGGAAATCTATTGCAGGCAGAAGCAGTCAAGAGTAGCTTAGGGTTAGGGTTAGGGTTAGGGTTAGGGTACGGCTTAAGGTACGGGTTCGGGTACGGTTTCGGGTACGGTGTAGGGTATGGGTTAGGGTTAGGGTTAGGGTTTTTTGAGGGTTAGGGCTCGGTTTAGGGTACGGGTTAGGATTAGGGTACGTGTTAAGGTTAGGGTAGGGGTTAGGGTTAGGGTACGCGTTAGGGTTAGGGTACGCGTTAGGGTTAGGGTAGTTATTAAACCTATCCCACTCCCTAGATACCGCTTAGCACGTCAAGGAATATTATTTGCGGGTCCAGCCATGGAGAAGAGTTTAGACAGTAGGAGAAGATAAGGAACTCACGCATTATCAAGAAATCACATTAGGATTCTCTTTTTAACCTGTTCCTTAAAACACTAGTGCTTAGGAATTCTATTGGAGGCAGAAGCAGTCAAGGGTAGCTTAGGGTTAGGGTTAGGGTTAGGGTTAGGGTTAGGGTACGGCTTAGGGTACGGGTTCGGGTACGGGTTCGGGTACGGCGTAGGGTATGGGTTAGGATTAGGGTTAGGGTTAGTTTGAGGGTTAGGGCTCGGTTTAGGTTACGGGTTAGGATTAGTGTACGTGTTAGGGTTAGGGTATGCGTTAGGGTTAGGGTAGTTATTAAACCTATCCCACTCTCTAGATACCACTTAGCACGTCAAGGAATATTATTTGGGGGTCCAGCCATGGAGAAGAGTTTAGACACTAGGAGAAGATAAGGAACACACACATTATCAAGAAATCACATTAGGATTCTCTTTTTAACCTATTCCTTAAAACACTATTGCTTAGGAAATCTATTGGAGGCAGAAGCAGTCAAGGGTAGCTTAGTGTTAGGGTTAGGGTTACGGTTAGGGTTAGGGTACGGCTTACGGTACGGGTTTGGGTACGGGTTCGGGTACGGCGTAGGGTATGGGTTCGGGTTAGGTTGAGGGTTAGTTTGAGGGTTAGGGCTCGGTTTTGGTTACGGGTTAGGATTAGTGTACGTGTTAGGGTTAAGGTAGAGGTTAGGGATAGGGTACGCGTTAGGGTTTGGGTAGTTATTAAACCTATCCCACTCTCTAGATACCCCTTAGCACGTCAAGGAATATTATTTGGGTGTCCAGCCATGGAGAAGAGTTTAGACACTAGGAGAAGATAAGGAACACACCCATTATCAAGAAATCACATTAGGATTCTATTTTGAACCTGTTCCTTAAAACACTAGTGCTTAGGAAATCTATTGGAGGCAGAAGCAGTCAAGGGTAGCTTAGGGTTAGGGTTAGGGTTAGCTTTAGGGTACGGCTTAGGGTACGGGTTCGGGTACGGCATAGGGTATGGTTTAGGGTTAGGGTTAGGGTTAGTTTGAGGGTTAGGGCTAGGTTTAGGGTACGGGTTAGGATTAGGGTACGTGTTAGGGTTAGGGTACGCGTTAGGGTTAGGGTAGTTATTAAACCTATCCCACTCTCTAGATACACCTTAGCACGTCAAGGAATATTATTTGGGGGTCCAGCCATGGAGAAGAGTTTAGACACTAGGAGAAGATAATGAACACACCCATTATCAAGAAATCACATTAGGATTCTCTTTTTAACCTGTTCCTTAAAACACTAGTGCTTAGGAAATCTATTGGAGGCAGAAGCAGTCAAGGGTAGCTTAGGGTTAGGGTTCGGGTTATTGTTAGGGTAAGGCTTAGGGTACGGGTTCGGGTACGGCGTAGGGTATGGGTTAGGGTTAGGGTTAGGGATAGTTTGAGGGTTAGGGCTCGGTTTAGGTTACGGGTTAGGATTAGTGTACGTGTTAGGGTTAGGGTAGAGGTTAGGGTTAGGGTACGCGTTAGGGTTAGGGTAGTTATTAAACCTATCCCACTCTCTAGATACCCCTTAGCACGTCAAGGAATATTATTTGGGGGTCCAGCCGTGGAGAAGAGTTTAGACACTAGGAGAAGATAAGGAACACACCCATTATCAAGAAATCACTTTAGGATTCTCTTTTTAAGCTGTTCCTTAAAACACTAGTGCTTAGGAAATCTATTGGAGGCAGAAGCAGTCAAGGGTAGCTTAGGGTTAGGGTTAGGGTTAGGGTTAGGGTTAGCTTTATGGTACCGCTTAGGGTACGGGTTCGGGTACGGCGTAGGGTATGGGTTAGAGTTAGGGTTAGGGTTAATTTGAGGGTTAGGGCTCGGTTTAGGGTACGGGTTAGGATTAGTGTACGTGTTAAGGTTAGGGTAGAGGTTAGGGTTAGGGTACGCGTTAGGGTTAGGGTAGTTATTAAACCTATCCCACTCTCTAGATACCCCTTAGCACGTCAAGGAATATTATTTGGGGGTCCAGCCATGGAGAAGAGTTTAGACATTAGGAGAAGATAAGGAACACACCCATTATCCTGAAATCACATTAGGATTCTCTTTTTAACCTGTTCCTTAGTACACTAGTGCTTAGGAAATCTATTGGAGGCAGAAGCAGTCAAGGGTAGCTTAGGGTTAGGGTTAGGGTTAGGGTTAGGTTTAGGGTACGGCTTAGGGTACGGGTACGGGTTCGGGTACGGCGTAGGGTATGGGTTAGGGTTAGGGTTAGGGTTAGTTTGAGGGTTAGGGCTCGGTTTAGGTTACGGGTTAGGATTAGTGTACGTGTTGGGGTTAGGGTATGCATTAGGGTTAGGATAGTTATTAAACCTATCCCACTCTCTAGATACCACTTAGCACGTCAAGGAATATTATTTGGGGGTCCAGCCATGGAGAAGAGTTTAGACACTAGGAGAAGATAAGGAACACACACATTATCAAGAAATCACATTAGGATTCTCTTTTTAACCTATTCCTTAAAACACTATTGTTTAGGAAATCTATTGGAGGCAGAAGCAGTCAAGGGTAGCTTAGGGTTAGGGTTAGGGTTAGGGTTAGGGTTAGGGTACGGCTTAGGGTACGGGTTCGGGTACGGGTTCGGGTACGGCGTAGGGTATGGGTTTGGGTTAGGTTGAGGGTTAGTTTGAGGGTTAGGGCTCGGTTTAGGTTACGGGTTAGGATTAGTGTACGTGTTAGGGTTAATGTAGAGGTTAGGGATAGGGTACGCGTTAGGGTTTGTGTAGTTATTAAACCTATCCCACTCTCTAGATACCCCTTAGCACGTCAAGGAATATAATTTGGGTGTCCAGCCATGGAGAAGAGTTTAGACACTAGGAGAAGATAAGGAACACACCCATTATCAAGAAATCACATAAGGATTCTCTTTTTAACCTGTTCCTTAATACACTAGTGCTTAGGAAATCTATTGGAGGCAGAAGCAGTCAAGGGTAGCTTAGGGTTAGGGTTAGGGTTAGGGTTAGGGTTAGGGTTAGGGTACGGCTTAGGGTACGGGTTCGGGTACGGGTTCGGGTACGGCGTAGGGTATGGGTTAGGGTTAGGGTTAGGGTTAGTTTGAGGGTTAGGGCTCGGTTTAGGTTACGAGTTAGGATTAGTGTACGTGTTAGGGTTAGGGTAGAGGTTAGGGTTAGGGTACGCGTTAGGGTTAGGGTAGTTATTAAACCTATCCCACTCTCTAGATACCCCTTAGCACGTCAAGGAATATTATTTGGGGGTCCAGCCATGGATAGGAGTTTAGACACTAGGAGAAGATAAGGAACACACACATTATCAAGAAATCACATTAGGATTCTCTTTTTAACCTATTCCTTAAAACACTAGTGCTTAGGAAATCTATTGGAGGAAGAAGCAGTCAAGGGTAGCTTAGGGTTAGGGTTAGGGTTAGCTTTAGGGTACGGCTTAGGGTACGGGTTCGGGTACGGCATAGGGTATGGTTTAGGGTTAGGGTTAGGGTTAGTTTGAGGGTTAGGGCTAGGTTTAGGGTACGGGTTAGGATTAGGGTACGTGTTAGGGTTAGGGTACGCGTTAGGGTTAGCGTAGTTATTAAACCTATCCCACTCTCTAGATACCCCTTAGCACGTCAAGGAATATTATTTGGGGGTCAAGCCATGGAGAAGAGTTTAGACACTAGGAGAAGATAATGAACACACCGATTATCAAGAAATCACATTAGGATTCTCTTTTTAACCTGTTCCTTAAAACACTAGTGCTTAGGAAATCTATTGGAGGCAGAAGCAGTCAAGGGTAGCATAGGGTTAGGGTTATGTTTAGGGTTAGGGTTAGTGTTAGGGTACGGGTTCGGGTACGGGTCCGGGTACGGCGTAGGGTATGGGTTAGGGTTAGGGTTAGGATTAGTTTGAGGGTTATGGCTCGGTTTAGGGTATGGGTTAGGATTAGGGTACGTGTTAGGGTTAGGGTAGGGGTTAGGGTTAGGGTACGGCTTAGGGTACGGCTTCGGGTACGGGTTCGTGTACGGCGTAGGGTATGGGTTAGGGTTAGGGTTAGGGTTAGTTTGAAGGTTAGGGCTCGGTTTAGGGTACGGGTTAGGATTAGGGTTCGTGTTAGGGTTAGGGTAGGGGTTAGGGTTAGGGTACGCGTTAGGGTTAGGGTAGTTATTAAACCTATCCCACTCTCTAGATACCCCTTAGCACGTCAAGGAATATTATTTGGGGTTCCAGCCATGGATAAGAGTTTAGACACTAGGAGAAGATAAGGAACACACCCATTATCCTGAAATCACATTAGGATTCTCTTTTTAACCTGTTCCTTAATACACTAGTGCTTAGGAAATCTATTGGAGGCAGAAGCAGTCAAGGGTAGCTTAGGTTTAGGGTTAGGGTTAGGGTTAGGGATAGGGTACGGCTTAGAGTACGGGTTCGGGTACGGGTTCGGGTACGGCATAGGGTATGGGTTAGGGTTAGGGTTAGGGTTAGTTTGAGGGTTAGGGCTCGGTTTAGGTTACGGGTTAGGATTAGGGTACGTGTTAGGGTTAGGGTACGCGTTAGGGTTAGGGTAGTTATTAAACCTATCCCACTCTCTAGATACCCCTTAGCACGTCAAGGAATATTATTTGGGGGTCCAGCCATGGAGAAGAGTTTAGACACTAGGAGAAGATAAGGAACACACCCATTATCAAGAAATCACATTAGGATTCTCTTTTTAACCTGTTCCTTAAAACACTAGTGCTTAGGAAATCTATTGGAGGCAGAAGCAGTCAAGGGTAGCTTAGGGTTAGGGTTAGGGTTAGTGTTAGGGTTAGTGTTAGGGTACGGGTTCGGGTAAGGCGTAGGGTATGGGTTAGGGTTAGGGTTAGGGTTAGGGTTAGTTTGAGGGTTAGGGCTCGGTTTAGGGTACGTGTTAGGGTTAGGGTAGGGGTTAGGGTTAGGGTACGCGTTAGGGTTAGGGTAGTTATTAAACCTATCCCCCTCTCTAGATACCCCTTAGCACGTCAAGATATATTATTTGGGGGTCCAGCCATGGAGAAGAGTTTAGACACTAGGAGAAGATAAGGAACACACCCATTATCAAGAATCACATTAGGATTCTCTTTTTAACCTGTTCCTTAAAACATGAGTGCTTAGGAAATCTATTGCAGGCAGAAGCAGTCAAGGGTAGCTTAGGGTTAGGGTTAGGGTTAGGGTTAGGGTACGGCTTAAGGTACGGGTTCGGGTACGGGTTCGGGTACGGTGTAGGGTATGGGTTAGGGTTAGGTTTAGGGTTTTTTGAGGGTTAGGGCTCGGTTTAGGGTACGGGTTAGGATTAGTGTACGTGTTAAGGTTAGGGTAGAGGTTAGGGTTAGGGTACGCGTTAGGGTTAGGGTAGTTATTAAAACTATCCCACTCTCTAGATACCCCTTAGCACGTCAAGGAATATTATTTGGGGGTCCAGCCATGCAGAAGAGTTTAGACACTAGGAGAAGATAATGAACACACCCATTATCAAGAAATCACATTAGGATTCTCTTTTTAACCTGTTCCTTAAAACACTAGTGCTTAGGAAATCTATTGGAGGCAGAAGCAGTCAAGGGTAGCATAGGGTTAGGGTTAGGTTTAGGGTTAGGGTTAGTGTTAGGGTACGGGTTCGGGTACGTGTCCGGGTACGGCGTAGGGTATGGGTTAGGGTTAGGGTTAGGATTAGTTTGAAGGTTAGGGCTCGGTTTAGTGTACGGGTTAGGATTAGGGTTCGTGTTAGGGTTAGGGTAGGGGTTAGGGTTAGGGTACGCGTTAGGGTTAGGGTAGTTATTAAACCTATCCCACCCTCTAGATACCCCTTAGCACGTCAAGGAATATTATTTGGGGTTCCAGCCATGGAGAAGAGTTTAGAAACTAGGAGAAGATAAGGAACACACCCATTATCCTGAAATCACATTAGGATTCTCTTTTTAACCTGTTCCTTAATACACTAGTGCTTAGGAAATCTATTGGAGGCAGAAGCAGTCAAGGGTAGCTTAGGTTTAGGGTTAGGGTTAGGGTTAGGGTTAGGGTACGGCTTAGAGTACGGGTTCGGGTACGGGTTCGGGTACGGCATAGGGTATGGATTAGGGTTAGGGTTAGGGTTAGTTTGAGGGTTAGGGCTCGGTTTAGGGTACGGGTTAGGATTAGTGTACGTGTTAAGGTTAGGGTAGAGGTTAGGGTTAGGGTACGCGTTAGGGTTAGGGTAGTTATTAAAACTATCCCACTCTCTAGATACCCCTTAGCACGTCAAGGAATATTATTTGGGGGTCCAGCCATGGAGAAGAATTTAGACACTAGGAGAAGATAAGGATCACACCCATTATCAAGAAATCACATTAGGATTCTCTTTTTAACCTGTTCCTTAAAACACTAGTGCTTAGGAAATCTATTGGAGGCAGAAGCAGTCAAGGGTAGCTTAGGGTTAGGGTTCGGGTTATTGTTAGGGTAAGGCTTAGGGTACGGGTTCGGGTACGGCATAGGGTATGGTTTAGGGTTAGGGTTAGGTTTAGTTTGAGGGTTAGGGCTCGGTTAGGGTTAGGGTTAGGGTTAGGGTTAGGGTTAGGGTTAGGGTTAGGGTTAGGGTTAGGGTATGCGTTAGGGTTAGGGTAGTTATTAAAACTATCCCACTCTCTAGATACCCCTTAGCACGTCAAGGAATATTATTTGGGGGTCCAGCCATGGAGAAGAGTTTAGACACTAGGAGAAGATAAGGAACACACCCATTATCAAGAAATCACATTAGGATTCTCTTTTTAACCTGTTCCTTAAAACACTAGTGCTTAGGAAATCTATTGGAGGCAGAAGCAGTCAAGGGTAGCTTAGGGTTAGGGTTAGGGTTAGGGTACGGCTTAGGGTACGGGTTCGGGTACGGGTTCGGGTACGGCGTAGGGTATGGGTTAGGGTTAGGGTTAGGGATAGTTTGAGGGTTAGGGCTCGGTTTAGGTTACGGGTTAGGATTAGGGTACGTGTTAGGGTTAGGTTAGGGGTTAGGGTTAGGATACGCGTTACGGTTAGGGTAGTTATTAAACCTATCCCACTCTCTAGATACTCCTTAGCACGTCAAGGAATATTATTTGGGTGTCCAGCCATGGAGAAGAGTTTAGACACTAGCAGAAGATAAGGAACACACCCATTATCAAGAAATCACATTAGGATTCTCTTTTTAACCTGTTCCTTAAAATACTAGTGCTTAGGAAATCTATTGGAGGCAGAAGCAGTCAAGGGTAGCTTAGGGTTAGGGTTAGGGTTAGGTTTAGGGTTAGGGTTAGGGTACGGCTTAGGGTACGGGTTCGGGTACGGGTTCGTGTACGGCGTAGGGTATGGGTTAGGGTTAGGGTTAGGGTTAGTTTGAAGGTTAGGGCTCGGTTTAGGGTACGGGTTAGGATTAGGGTTCGTGTTAGGGTTAGGGTAGGGGTTAGGGTTAGGGTACGCATTAGGGTTAGGGTAGTTATTAAACCTAACCCACTCTCTAGATACCCCTTAGCACGTCAAGGAATATTATTTGGGGGTCCAGCAATGGAGAAGAGTTTAGACACTAGGAGAAGATAAGGAACACACCCATTATCCTGAAATCACATTAGGATTCTCTTTTTAACCTGTTCCTTAAAACACTAGTGCTTAGGAAATCTATTGGAGGCAGAAGCAGTCAAGGGTAGCTTAGGGTTAGGGTTAGGGTTAGGGTTAGGGTTAGTGTTAGGGTACGGGTTCGGGTACGGGTTCGGGTACGGCGTAGGGTATGGGTTAGGGTTAGGGTTAGGGTTAGGGTTAGTTTGAGGGTTAGGGCTCGGTTTAGGGTACGTGTTAGGGTTAGGGTAGGGGTTAGGGTTAGGGTACGCGTTAGGGTTAGGGTAGTTATTAAACCTATCCCCCTCTCTAGATACCCCTTAGCACGTCAAGATATATTATTTGGGGGTCCAGCCATGGAGAAGAGTTTAGACACTAGGAGAAGATAAGGAACACACCCATTATCAAGAATCACATTAGGATTCTCTTTTTAACCTGTTCCTTAAAACATGAGTGCTTAGGAAATCTATTGCAGGCAGAAGCAGTCAAGAGTAGCTTAGGGTTAGGGTTAGGGTTAGGGTTAGGGTACGGCTTAAGGTACGGGTTCGGGTACGGTGTAGGGTATGGGTTAGGGTTAGGGTTAGGGTTTTTTGAGGGTTAGGGCTCGGTTTAGGGTACGGGTTAGGATTAGGGTACGTGTTAAGGTTAGGGTAGGGGTTAGGGTTAGGGTACGCGTTAGGGTTAGGGTACGCGTTAGGGTTAGGGTAGTTATTAAACCTATCCCACTCCCTAGATACCGCTTAGCACGTCAAGGAATATTATTTGCGGGTCCAGCCATGGAGAAGAGTTTAGACAGTAGGAGAAGATAAGGAACACACGCATTATCAAGAAATCACATTAGGATTCTCTTTTTAACCTGTTCCTTAAAACACTAGTGCTTAGGAATTCTATTGGAGGCAGAAGCAGTCAAGGGTAGCTTAGGGTTAGGGTTAGGGTTAGGGTTAGGGTTAGGGTACGGCTTAGGGTACGGGTTCGGGTACGGGTTCGTGTATGGCGTAGGGTATGGGTTAGGGTTAGGGTTAGGGTTAGTTTGAAGGTTAGGTCTCGGTTTAGGGTACGGGTTAGGATTAGGGTTCGTGTTAGGGTTAGGGTAGGGGTTAGGGTTCGGGTACGCGTTAGGGTTTGGGAAGTTATTAAACCTATCCCACTCTCTAGATACCCCTTAGCACGACAAGGAATATTATTTGGGTGTCCAGCCATGGAGAAGAGTTTAGACACTAGGAGAAGATAAGGAACACACCCATTATCCTGAAATCACATTAGGATTCTCTTTTTAACCTGTTCCTTAGTACACTAGTGCTTAGGAAATCTATTGGAGGCAGAAGCAGTCAAGGGTAGCTTAGGGTTAGGGTTAGGGTTAGGGTTAGGGTTAGGGTACGGCTTAGGGTACGGGTTCGGGTACGGGTTCGGGTACGGCGTAGGGTATGGGTTAGGATTAGGGTTAGGGTTAGTTTGAGGGTTAGGGCTCGGTTTAGGTTACGGGTTAGGATTAGTGTACGTGTTAGGGTTAGGGTATGCGTTAGGGTTAGGGTAGTTATTAAACCTATCCCACTCTCTAGATACCACTTAGCACGTCAAGGAATATTATTTGGGGGTCCAGCCATGGAGAAGAGTTTAGACACTAGGAGAAGATAAGGAACACACACATTATCAAGAAATCACATTAGGATTCTCTTTTTAACCTATTCCTTAAAACACTACTGCTTAGGAAATCTATTGGAGGCAGAAGCAGTCAAGGGTAGCTTAGTGTTAGGGTTAGGGTTACGGTTAGGGTTAGGGTACGGCTTAGGGTACGGGTTCGGGTACGGGTTCGGGTACGGCGTAGGGTATGGGTTCGGGTTAGGTTGAGGGTTAGTTTGAGGGTTAGGGCTCGGTTTAGGTTACGGGTTAGGATTAGTGTACGTGTTAGGGTTAAGGTAGAGGTTAGGGATAGGGTACGCGTTAGGGTTTGGGTAGTTATTAAACCTATCCCACTCTCTAGATACCCCTTAGCACGTCAAGGAATATTATTTGGGTGTCCAGCCATGGAGAAGAGTTTAGACACTAGGAGAAGATAAGGAACACACCCATTATCAAGAAATCACATTAGGATTCTATTTTGAACCTGTTCCTTAAAACACTAGTGCTTAGGAAATCTATTGGAGGCAGAAGCAGTCAAGGGTAGCTTAGGGTTAGGGTTAGGGTTAGCTTTAGGGTACGGCTTAGGGTACGGGTTCGGGTACGGCATAGGGTATGGTTTAGGGTTAGGGTTAGGGTTAGTTTGAGGGTTAGGGCTAGGTTTAGGGTACGGGTTAGGATTAGGGTACGTGTTAGGGTTAGGGTACGCGTTAGGGTTAGGGTAGTTATTAAACCTATCCCACTCTCTAGATACCCCTTAGCACGTCAAGGAATATTATTTGGGGGTCCAGCCATGGAGAAGAGTTTAGACACTAGGAGAAGGTAATGAACACACCCATTATCAAGAAATCACATTAGGATTCTCTTTTTAACCTGTTCCTTAAAACACTAGTGCTTAGGAAATCTATTGGAGGCAGAAGCAGTCAAGGGTAGCATAGGGTTAGGGTTAGGTTTAGGGTTAGGGTTAGTGTTAGGGTACGGGTTCGGGTACGTGTCCGGGTACGGCGTAGGGTATGGGTTAGGGTTAGGGTTAGGATTAGTTTGAAGGTTAGGGCTCGGTTTAGTGTACGGGTTAGGATTAGGGTTCGTGTTAGGGTTAGGGTAGGGGTTAGGGTTAGGGTACGCGTTAGGGTTAGGGTAGTTATTAAACCTATAGATACCCCTTAGCACGTCAAGGAATATTATTTGGGGTTCCAGCAATGGAGAAGAGTTTAGAAACTAGGAGAAGATAAGGAACACACCCATTATCCTGAAATCACATTAGGATTCTCTTTTTAACCTGTTCCTTAATACACTAGTGCTTAGGAAATCTATTGGAGGCAGAAGCAGTCAAGGGTAGCTTAGGTTTAGGGTTAGGGTTAGGGTTAGGGTTAGGGTACGGCTTAGAGTACGGGTTCGGGTACGGGTTCGGGTACGGCATAGGGTATGGGTTAGGGTTAGGGTTAGGGTTAATTTGAGGGTTAGGGCTCGGTTTAGGGTACGGGTTAGGATTAGTGTACGTGTTAAGGTTAGGGTAGAGGTTAGGGTTAGGGTACGCGTTAGGGTTAGGGTAGTTATTAAAACTATCCCACTATCTAGATACCCCTTAGCACGTCAAGGAATATTATTTGGGGGTCCAGCCATGGAGAAGTGTTTAGACACTAGGAGAAGATAAGGAACACACCCATTATCAAGAAATCACATTAGGATTCTCTTTTTAACCTGTTCCTTAAAACACTAGTGCTTAGGAAATCTATTGGAGGCAGAAGCAGTCAAGGGTAGCTTAGGGTTAGGGTTCGGGTTATTGTTAGGGTAAGGCTTAGGGTACGGGTTCGGGTACGGCGTAGGGTATGGGTTAGGGTTAGGGTTAGGGATAGTTTGAGGGTTAGGGCTCGGTTTTTGTTACGGGTTAGGATTAGTGTACGTGTTAGGGTTAGGGTAGAGGTTAGGGTTAGGGTACGCTTTAGGGTTAGGGTAGTTATTAAACCTATCCCACTCTCTAGATACCCCTTAGCACGTCAAGGAATATTATTTGGGGGTCCAGCCATGGAGAAGAGTTTAGACACTAGGAGAAGATAAGGAACACACCCATTATCAAGAAATCACATTAGGATTCTCTTTTTAACCTGTTCCTTAAAATACTAGTGCTTAGGAAATCTATTGGAGGCAGAAGCAGTCAAGGGTAGCTTAGGGTTAGGGTTAGGGTTAGGTTTAGGGTTAGGGTTAGGGTACGGCTTAGGGTACGGTTTCGGGTACGGGTTCGTGTACGGCGTAGGGTATGGGTTAGGGTTAGGGTTAGGGTTAGTTTGAAGGTTAGGGCTCGGTTTAGGTTACGGGTTAGGATTAGGGTTCGTGTTAGGGTTAGGGTAGGGGTTAGGGTTAGGGTACGCGTTAGGGTTAGGGTAGTTATTAAACCTATCCCATTCTCTAGATACCCCTTAGCACGTCAAGGAATATTATTTGGGGGTCCAGCCATGGAGAAGAGTTTAGACACTAGGAGAAGATAAGGAACACACCCATTATAAAGAAATCACTTTAGGATTCTCTTTTTAACCTGTTCCTTAAAACACTAGTGCTTAGGAAATCTATTGGAGGCAGAAGCAGTCAAGGGTAGCTTAGGGTTAGGCTTAGGGTTAGGGTTAGGGTTAGCTTTATGGTACCGCTTAGGGTACGGTTTCGGGTACGGCGTATGGTATGGGTTAGAGTTAGGGTTAGGGTTAATTTGAGGGTTAGGGCTCGGTTTAGGGTACGGGTTAGGATTAGTGTACGTGTTAAGGTTAGGGTAGAGGTTAGGGTTAGGGTACGCGTTAGGGTTAGGGTAGTTATTAAACCTATCCCACTCTCTAGATACCCCTTAGCACGTCAAGGAATATTATTTGGGGGTCCAGCCATGGAGAAGAGTTTAGACATTAGGAGAAGATAAGGAACACACCCATTATCCTGAAATCACATTAGGATTCTCTTTTTAACCTGTTCCTTAGTACACTAGTGCTTAGGAAATCTATTGGAGGCAGAAGCAGTCAAGGGTAGCTTAGGGTTAGGGTTAGGGTTAGGGTTAGGTTTAGGGTACGGCTTAGGGTACGGGTTCGGGTACGGGTTCGGGTACGGCGTAGGGTATGGGTTAGGGTTAGGGTTAGGGTTAGTTTGAGGGTTAGGGCTCGGTTTAGGTTACGGGTTAGGATTAGTGTACGTGTTGGGGTTAGGGTATGCATTAGGGTTAGGGTAGTTATTAAACCTATCCCACTGTCTAGATACCACTTAGCACGTCAAGGAATATTATTTGGGGGTCCAGCCATGGAGAAGAGTTTAGACACTAGGAGAAGATAAGGAACACACACATTATCAAGAAATCACATTAGGATTCTCTTTTTAACCTATTCCTTAAAACACTATTGTTTAGGAAATCTATTGGAGGCAGAAGCAGTCAAGGGTAGCTTAGGGTTAGGGTTAGGGTTAGGGTTAGGGTTAGGGTACGGCTTAGGGTACGGGTTCGGGTACGGGTTCTGGTACGGCGTAGGGTATGTGTTTGGGTTAGGTTGAGGGTTAGTTTGAGGGTTAGGGCTCGGTTTAGGTTACGGGTTAGGATTAGTGTACGTGTTAGGGTTAAGGTAGAGGTTAGGGATAGGGTACGTGTTAGGGTTTGTGTAGTTATTAAACCTATCCCACTCTCTAGATACCCCTTAGCACGTCAAGGAATATAATTTGGGTGTCCAGCCATGGAGAAGAGTTTAGACACTAGGAGAAGATAAGGAACACACCCATTATCAAGAAATCACATTAGGATTCTCTTTTTAACCTGTTCCTTAAAACACTAGTGCTTAGGAAATCTATTGGAGGCAGAAGCAGTCAAGGGTAGCTTAGGGTTAGGGTTAGGGTTAGGGCTAGGGTTAGGTGCGGTGAATAGGGGGTGTTGAGTCCTGTTCACTGAGCAAGGAGTAGGTCTTGTCTATTATATATTGGGTGTATGGAACGGTATCTGAGCGAATTTGAAACCCTTGTTTTATGCCTCACCCCACCTCACCTTTCCCGTTAAGCAGCCATAGTGTGTTTTCTAAACGTGTGACTCTGTTCTGTTTTGTAATTCAGTTCAAGTGTAGCGGTTTTTACATTCCCTCTATAAGTGATAGCTTATGATAAGTGTCTTTTTCTGTGTGACTTATTTCACTTAGAATCGTCGTACCTAAATCCACTCATCTTGCTTCTACTAGCCTTATGACATTGATTTCATGTCTGAGTGATATTCCATTGTACATAAGGACCACAACTTCTTTATCCATTTTTCTCTTTCCTGGGATATTTAAGGTGTCATGAAGTGGAGGTTCTTGTCAACAGAGCAGCCCTAAACTTTGGGGTGCCTGTGTCTTGCTGATTTTTAGTTTTCCCAATTTATACGCCCATGAGTGGACGTGCCCTATACTCCCTAAGCTGTGTTTTTTCGATGTTTCAGGACACACCGTACACTTCTCCAGAGTGGCTGTTGGCAATTTACATCCCTCCCATCAGCGTAGCAAGGCTGCCATTTCTCCATGGCCTGTCCTGCATTTCTGGTTTTGACACTTTTTGCAGCATGACCCTTTTGACCGATGGGAAGCGAGACTTCTTTGTAGCGCTGATTAGCCTTTCCAGGTTGCTTGGTTGGCCAAAAAGGGCGTATGCGTTTTTTCCTGAATATATTCAGGAAAAAACGCATACGCCCTTTTTGGCCAAGGGCATCATTGTCGACGTTTTGCCGCTTTTCATGTGTTTTAAACGCGATTTGAATATACCTCCTGAAATCTGTTTCCTGCAATTCTGCCTTGCTTTCAAATCCTCTTCGTTGCCTTCCCTCAATATATCTGTGGATGAGAGTTATCATTTATAACTCTGCGGGTTTGTGAATTGCAGTGTCCCTGAGCTCCATTTTTCAACTCGCTTTTTTGGGAGCTGGCCGCCAAAGCGCGGGATTGCCTCAGGCCCTATTCTGCTTCTGGGCGGCAGGCTGAGCCTGTGGTTAATTCTTCTTCCTGATGGGAAAATAGAGTGACCTGTGCCTGTCCCAACACCTAGATCTAGTCTCTCATTGGTTGCCCCTCTTCCCGTTCATCCTTAGGACAAATTGCAACCTGTAGGAAACAGGAGCTTAAAGGTGCTGATTCTCCAAGTAGGGAGATTGCTAGTAAAGTAGCTGGAAAGGCGAACCCGAGCACAAGGAGATGAGAAATGAGGTGCGTATTAGAAACCTTTCAAAATCACACGGTGTACCATCTTCTGGGTTTCTCATGCATGTTTTCGATGTAGGAAGATGCCCTTGAACCTGGAGATTTGGGACCCATGGGATGGGTACCAGGCAGTATTACTTTGAAGGGTCTGCGTTTGCTCACCCAACCTTTCAGCCCCAAGAGTGTCCACCCTTATGTCTCATCCAGCTGTGGGTCTAGATATGGTCAATCCAGGTTGCATCACAGCCTCTGAACGAATTTTGTAAGAATTTCTCTCTCTTTCACTGTCTTTGTTTTACGGGTTTTTAAAAGTAATTTATATTTATAATGGGGTTTAGCTGCTTTTCACGGCTGTGTTTATGCGGCTTTACACCCACTTGACTCACTTCCAGACAGATATCAATACATAGTTTTTAAGATTCTTACTAGTCACATATATTCTTGTGCGGTGAATAGGGGGTGTTGAGTCCAGTTCACTGAGCAAGGAGTAGGTCTTGTCTATTACATATTGGGTGTATGGAACGGTATCTGAGCGAATTTGAAACCCTTGTTTTATGCATCACCCCACCTCACCTTTCCCGTTAAGCAGCCATAGTGTGTTTTCTAAACGTGTGACTCTGTTCTGTTTTGTAATTCAGTTCAAGTGTAGCGGTTTTTACATTCCCTTTATAAGTGATACCTTATGATAAGTGTCTATTTCTGTGTGACTTATTTCATTTAGAATCGTCGTACCTAAATCCACTCATCTTGCTTCTACTAGCCTTATGACATTGATTTCATGTCTGAGTGATATTCCATTGTACATAAGGACCACAACTTCTTTATCCATTTTTCTCTTTCCTGGGATATTTAAGGTGTCATGAAGTGGAGGTTCTTGTCAACAGAGCAGCCCTAAACTTTGGGGTGCCTGTGTCTTGCTGATTTTTAGTTTTCCCAATTTATACGCCCATGAGTGGACGTGCCCTATGCTCCCTAAGCTGTGTTTTTTCGATGTTTCAGGACACACCGTACACTTCTCCAGAGTGGCTGTTGGCAATTTACATCCCGCCCATCAGTGTAGCAAGGCTGCCATTTCTCCATGGCCTGTCCTGCATTTCTGGTTTTGACACTTTTTGCAGCATGACCCTTTTGACCGATGGGAAGCGAGACTTCTTTGGAGCGCTGATTTGCCTTTCCAGGTTGCTTGGTTGGCCAAAAAGGGCGTATGCGTTTTTTCCTGAATATATTCAGGAAAAAACGCATACGCCCTTTTTGGCCAAGGGCATCATTGTCGAAGTTTTGCCGCTTTTCATGTGCTTTAAAGGCGATTCGAATCTACCTCCTGAAATCTGTTTACTGCAATTCTGCCTTGCTTATAAATCCTCTTCCTTGCCTTCCCTCAATATATCTGTGGACGAGAGTTATCATTTATATCTCAGCAGGTTTGTGAATGGCAGTGCCCCTGAGCTCCATTTTTCAACTGTCTTTTTTGGGAGCTGGCCGCAAAAGCACGGGATTGCCTCAGGCCCTATTCAGGTTCCGGGGGGCAGGCTGAGCCTGTGGTTAATTCTTCTTCCTGATGGGAAAATAGAGTGACCTGTGCCTGTCCCAACACCTAGATCTAGTCTCTCATTGGTTGCCCCTCTTCCCGTTCATCCTTAGGACAAATTGCAACCTGTAGGAAACAGGAGCTTAAAGGTGCTGATTCTCCAAGTAGGGAGATTGCTAGTAAAGTAGCTGGAAAGGCGAACCCGAGCACAAGGAGATGAGAAATGAGGTGCGTATTAGAAACCTTTCAAAATCACACGGTGTACCATCTTCTGGGTTACTCATGCATGTTTTCGATGTAGGAAGATGCCCTTGAACCTGGAGATTTGGGACCCATGGGATGGGTACCAGGCAGTATTACTTTAAAGGGTCTGCGTTTGCTCACCCAACCTCACCCAACCTTTCAGCCCCAAGAGTGTCCACCCTTATGTCTCATCCAGCTGTGGGTCTAGATATGGTCAATCCAGGTTGCATCACAGCCTCTGAACGAATTTTGTAAGAATTTCGCTCTCTTTCACTGTCTTTGTTTTACGGGTTTTTAAAAGTAATTTATTTTTATAATGGGGTTTAGCTGCTTTTCACGGCTGTGTTTATGCGGCTTTACACCCACTTGACTCACTTCCAGACAGATATCAATACATAGGTTTTAAGATTCTTACTAGTCACATATATTCTTGTGCGGTGAATAGGGGGTGTTGAGTCCAGTTCACTGAGCAAGGAGTAGGTCTTGTCTATTACATATTGGGTGTATGGAACGGTATCTGAGCGAATTTGAAACCCTTGTTTTATGCATCACCCCACCTCACCTTTCCCGTTAAGCAGCCATAGTGTGTTTTCTAAACGTGTGACTCTGTTCTGTTTTGTAATTCAGTTCAAGTGTAGCGGGTTTTACATCCCCTCTATAAGTGATAGCTTATGATAAGTGTCTATTTCTGTGTGACTTATTTCACTTAGAATCGTCGTACCTAAATCCACTCATCTTGCTTCTACTAGCTTTATGACATTGATTTCATGTCTGAGTGATATTCCATTGTACATAAGGACCACAACTTCTTTATCCATTTTTCTCTTTCCTGGGATATTTAAGGTGTCATGAAGTGGAGGTTCTTGTCAACAGAGCAGCCCTAAACTTTGGGGTGCCTGTGTCTTGCTGATTTTTAGTTTTCCCAATTTATACGCCCATGAGTGGACGTGCCCTATGCTCCTAGAGCTGTGTTTTTTCGATGTTTCAGGACACACCGTACACTTCTCCAGAGTGGCTGTTGGCAATTTACATCCCGCCCATCAGTGTAGCAAGGCTGCCATTTCTCCATGGCCTGTCCTGCATTTCTGGTTTTGACACTTTTTGCAGCATGACCCTTTTGACCGATGGGAAGCGAGACTTCTTTGGAGCGCTGATTTGCCTTTCCAGGTTGCTTGGTTGGCCAAAAAGGGCGTATGCGTTTTTTCCTGAATATATTCAGGACAAAACGCATACGCCCTTTTTGGCCAAGGGCATCATTGTCGAAGTTTTGCCGCTTTTCATGTGCTTTAAAGGCGATTCGAATCTACCTCCTGAAATCTGTTTACTGCAATTCTGCCTTGCTTATAAATCCTCTTCCTTGCCTTCCCTCAATATATCTGTGGACGAGAGTTATCATTTATATCTCAGCAGGTTTTTGAATTGCAGTGCCCCTGAGCTCCATTTTTCAACTGTCTTTTTTGGGAGCTGGCCGCAAAAGCACGGGATTGCCTCAGGCCCTATTCAGGTTCCGGGGGGCAGGCTGAGCCTGTGGTTAATTCTTCTTCCTGATGGGAAAATAGAGTGACCTGTGCCTGTCCCAACACCTAGATCTAGTCTCTCATTGGTTGCCCCTCTTCCCGTTCATCCTTAGGACAAATTGCAACCTGTAGGAAACAGGAGCTTAAAGGTGCTGATTCTCCAAGTAGGGAGATTGCTAGTAAAGTAGCTGGAAAGGCGAACCCGAGCACAAGGAGATGAGAAATGAGGTGCGTATTAGAAACCTTTCAAAATCACACAGTGTACCATCTTCTGGGTTTCTCATGCATGTTTTCGATGTAGGAAGATGCCCTTGAACCTGGAGATTTGGGACCCATGGGATGGGTACCAGGCAGTATTACTTTAAAGGGTCTGCGTTTGCTCACCCAACCTCACCCAACCTTTCAGCCCCAAGAGTGTCCACCCTTATGTCTCATCCAGCTGTGGGTCTAGATATGGTCAATCCAGGTTGCATCACAGCCTCTGAACGAATTTTGTAAGAATTTCTCTCTCTTTCACTGTCTTTGTTTTACGGGTTTTTAAAAGTAATTTATTTTTATAATGGGGTTTAGCTGCTTTTCACGGCTGTGTTTATGCGGCTTTACACCCACTTGACTCACTTCCAGACAGATATCAATACATAGGTTTAAGATTCTTACTAGTCACATATATTCTTGTGCGGTGAATAGGGGGTGTTGAGTCCAGTTCACTGAGCAAGGAGTAGGTCTTGTCTATCACATATTGGGTGTACGGAACGGTATCTGAGCGAATTTGAAACCCTTGTTTTATGCATCACCCCACCTCACCTTTCCCGTTAAGCAGGCATATTGTGATTTGTAAACGTGTGACTCTGTTCTGTTTTGTAAATCAGTTCAAGTGTAGCGGTTTTTACATTCCCTCTATAAGTGATAGCTTATGATAAGTGTCTTTTTCTGTGTGACTTATTTCACTTAGGATCATCGTACCTAAATCCACTCATCTTGCTTCTACTAGCCTTATGACATTGATTTCATGTCTGAGTGATATTCCATTGTACATAAGGACCACAACTTCTTTATCCATTTTTCTCTTTCCTGGGATATTTAAGGTGTCATGAAGTGGAGGTTCTTGTCAACAGAGCAGCCCTAAACTTTGGGGTGCCTGTGTCATGCTGATTTTTAGTTTTCCCAATTTATACGCCCATGAGTGGACGTGCCCTATACTCCCTAAGCTGTGTTTTTTCGATGTTTCAGGACACACCGTACACTTCTCCAGAGTGGCTGTTGGCAATTTACATCCCGCCCATCAGCGTAGCAAGGCTGCCATTTCTCCATGGCCTGTCCTGCATTTCTGGTTTTGACACTTTTTGCAGCATGACCCTTTTGACCGATGGGAAGCGAGACTTCTTTGGAGCGCTGATTTGCCTTTCCAGGTTGCTTGGTTGGCCAAAAAGGGCGTATGCGTTTTTTCCTGAATATATTCAGGAAAAAACGCATACGCCCTTTTTGGCCAAGGGCATCATTGTCGACGTTTTGCCGCTTTTCATGTGTTTTAAACGCGATTTGAATATACCTCCTGAAATCTGTTTCCTGCAATTCTGCCTTGCTTTCAAATCCTCTTCGTTGCCTTCCCTCAATATATCTGTGGATGAGAGTTATCATTTATAACTCTGCGGGTTTGTGAATTGCAGTGTCCCTGAGCTCCATTTTTCAACTCGCTTTTTTGGGAGCTGGCCGCAAAAGCGCGGGATTGCCTCAGGCCCTATTCTGCTTCTGGGCGGCAGGCTGAGCCTGTGGTTAATTCTTCTTCCTGAGGGGAAAAAAGAGTGACCTGTGCCTGTCCCAACACCTAGATCTAGTCTCTCATTTGTTGCCCCTCTTCCCGTTCATCCTCAGGACAAATTGCAACCTGTAGGGAACAGGAGCTTAAAGGTGCTGATTCTCCAAGTAGGGAGATTGCTAGTAAAGTAGCTGGAAAGGCAAACCCGAGCACAAGGAGATGAGAAATGAGGTGCGTATTAGAAACCTTTCAAAATCACACGGTGTACCATCTTCTGGGTTTCTCATGCATGTTTTCGATGTAGGAAGATGCCCTTGAACCTGGAGATTTGGGACCCATGGGATGGGTACCACGCAGTATTACTTTAAAGGGTCTGCGTTTGCTCACCCAACCTCACCCAACCTTTCAGCCCCAAGAGTGTCCACCCTTATGTCTCATCCAGTTGTGGGTCTAGATATGGTCAATCCAGGTTGCATCACAGCCTCTGAACGAATTTTGTAAGAATTTCTCTCTCTTTCACTGTCTTTGTTTTACGGGTTTTTAAAAGTAATTTATATTTATAATGGGGTTTAGCTGCTTTTCACGGCTGTGTTTATGCGGCTTTACACCCACTTGACTCACTTCCAGACAGATATCAATACATAGTTTTTAAGATTCTTACTAGTCACATATATTCTTGTGCGGTGAATAGGGGGTGTTGAGTCCAGTTCACTGAGCAAGGAGTAGGTCTTGTCTATTACATATTGGGTGTATGGAACGGTATCTGAGCGAATTTGAAACCCTTGTTTTATGCATCACCCCACCTCACCTTTCCCGTTAAGCAGCCATAGTGTGTTTTCTAAACGTGTGACTCTGTTCTGTTTTGTAATTCAGTTCAAGTGTAGCGGTTTTTACATTCCCTCTATAAGTGATACCTTATGATAAGTGTCTATTTCTGTGTGACTTATTTCATTTAGAATCGTCGTACCTAAATCCACTCATCTTGCTTCTACTAGCCTTATGACATTGATTTCATGTCTGAGTGATATTCCATTGTACATAAGGACCACAACTTCTTTATCCATTTTTCTCTTTCCTGGGATATTTAAGGTGTCATGAAGTGGAGGTTCTTGTCAACAGAGCAGCCCTAAACTTTGGGGTGCCTGTGTCTTGCTGATTTTTAGTTTTCCCAATTTATACGCCCATGAGTGGACGTGCCCTATGCTCCCTAAGCTGTGTTTTTTCGATGTTTCAGGACACACCGTACACTTCTCCAGAGTGGCTGTTGGCAATTTACATCCCGCCCATCAGTGTAGCAAGGCTGCCATTTCTCCATGGCCTGTCCTGCATTTCTGGTTTTGACACTTTTTGCAGCATGACCCTTTTGACCGATGGGAAGCGAGACTTCTTTGGAGCGCTGATTTGCCTTTCCAGGTTGCTTGGTTGGCCAAAAAGGCGTATGCGTTTTTTCCTGAATATATTCAGGAAAAAACGCATACGCCCTTTTTGGCCAAGGGCATCATTGTCGAAGTTTTGCCGCTTTTCATGTGCTTTAAAGGCGATTCGAATCTACCTCCTGAAATCTGTTTACTGCAATTCTGCCTTGCTTATAAATCCTCTTCCTTGCCTTCCCTCAATATATCTGTGGACGAGAGTTATCATTTATATCTCAGCAGGTTTGTGAATGGCAGTGCCCCTGAGCTCCATTTTTCAACTGTCTTTTTTGGGAGCTGGCCGCAAAAGCACGGGATTGCCTCATGCCCTATTCAGGTTCCGGGGGGCAGGCTGAGCCTGTGGTTAATTCTTCTTCCTGATGGGAAAATAGAGGGACCTGTGCCTGTCCCAACACCTAGATCTAGTCTCTCATTGGTTGCCCCTCTTCCCGTTCATCCTTAGGACAAATTGCAACCTGTAGGAAACAGGAGCTTAAAGGTGCTGATTCTCCAAGTAGGGAGATTGCTAGTAAAGTAGCTGGAAAGGCGAACCCGAGCACAAGGAGATGAGAAATGAGGTGCGTATTAGAAACCTTTCAAAATCACACGGTGTACCATCTTCTGGGTTTCTCATGCATGTTTTCGATGTAGGAAGATGCCCTTGAACCTGGAGATTTGGGACCCATGGGATGGGTACCACGCAGTATTACTTTAAAGGGTCTGCGTTTGCTCACCCAACCTCACCCAACCTTTCAGCCCCAAGAGTGTCCACCCTTATGTCTCATCCAGCTGTGGGTCTAGATATGGTCAATCCAGGTTGCATCACAGCCTCTGAACGAATTTTGTAAGAATTTCTCTCTCTTTCACTGTCTTTGTTTTACGGGTTTTTAAAAGTAATTTATTTTTATAATGGGGTTTAGCTGCTTTTCACGGCTGTGTTTATGCGGCTTAACACCCACTTGACTCACTTCCAGACAGATATCAATACATAGGTTTTAAGATTCTTACTAGTCACATATATTCTTGTGCGGTGAATGGGGGTGTTGAGTCCAGTTCACTGAGCAAGGAGTAGGTCTTGTCTATTACATATTGGGTGTATGGAACGGTATCTGAGCGAATTTGAAACCCTTGTTTTATGCATCACCCCACCTCACCTTTCCCGTTAAGCAGCCATAGTGTGTTTTCTAAACGTGTGACTCTGTTCTGTTTTGTAATTCAGTTCAAGTGTAGCGGGTTTTACATCCCCTCTATAAGTGATAGCTTATGATAAGTGTCTATTTCTGTGTGACTTATTTCACTTAGAATCGTCGTACCTAAATCCACTCATCTTGCTTCTACTAGCTTTATGACATTGATTTCATGTCTGAGTGATATTCCATTGTACATAAGGACCACAACTTCTTTATCCATTTTTCTCTTTCCTGGGATATTTAAGGTGTCATGAAGTGGAGGTTCTTGTCAACAGAGCAGCCCTAAACTTTGGGGTGCCTGTGTCTTGCTGATTTTTAGTTTTCCCAATTTATACGCCCATGAGTGGACGTGCCCTATACTCCCTAAGCTGTGTTTTTTCGATGTTTCAGGACACACCGTACACTTCTCCAGAGTGGCTGTTGGCAATTTACATCCCGCCCATCAGTGTAGCAAGGCTGCCATTTCTCCATGGCCTGTCCTACACTTCTGGTTTTGACACTTTTTGCAGCATGAACCTTTTGACCGATGGGAAGCGAGACTTCTTTGTAGTGCTGATTTGCCTTTCCAGGTTGCTTGGTTGGCCAAAAAGGGCGTATGCGTTTTTTCCTGAATATATTCAGGAAAAAACGCATACGCCCTTTTTGGCCAAGGGCATCATTGTCGACGTTTTGCCGCTTTTCATGTGCTTTAAAGGCGATTCGAATCTACCTCCTGAAATCTGTTTCCTGCAATTCTGCCTTGCTTTCAAATCCTCTTTGTTGCCTTCCCTCAATATATCTGTGGATGAGAGTTATCATTTATAACTTTGCGGGTTTGTGAATTGCAGTATCCCTGAGCTCCATTTTTCAACTGTTTTTTTGGGAGCTGTCCGCAAAAGCACGGGATTGCCTCAGGCCCTATTCTGGTTCTGGGCGGCAGGCTGAGCCTGTGGTTAATTCTTCTTCCTGAGGGGAAAAAAGAGTGACCTGTGAATGTCCAAACACCTAGATCTAGTCTCTCATTGGTTGCCCCTCTTCCCGTTCATCCTCAGGACAAATTGCAACCTGTAGGGAACAGGAGCTTAAAGGTGCTGATTCTCCAAGTAGGGAGATTGCTAGTAAAGTAGCTGGAAAGGCGAACCCGAGCACAAGGAGATGAGAAATGAGGTGCGTATTAGAAACCTTTCAAAATCACACGGTGTACCATCTTCTGGGTTTCTCATGCATGTTTTCGATGTAGGAAGATGCCCTTGAACCTGGAGATTTGGGACCCATGGGATGGGTACCACGCAGTATTACTTAAAAGGGTCTGCGTTTGCTCACCCAACCTCACCCAACCTTTCAGCCCCAAGAGTGTCCACCCTTATGTCTCATCCAGCTGTGGGTCTAGATATGGTCAATCCAGGTTGCATCACAGCCTCTGAACGAATTTTGTAAGAATTTCTCTCTCTTTCACTGTCTTTGTTTTATGGGTTTTTAAAAGTAATTTATTTTTATAATGGGGTTTAGCTGCTTTTCACGGCTGTGTTTATGCGGCTTTACACCCACTTGACTCACTTCCAGACACATAACAATACATAGGTTTTAAGATTCTTACTAGTCACATATATTCTTGTGCGGTGAATAGGGGGTGTTGAGTCCAGTTCACTGAGCAAGGAGTAGGTCTTGTCTATTACATATTGGGTGTATGGAACGGTATCTGAGCGAATTTGAAACCCTTGTTTTATGCATCACCCCACCTCACCTTTCCCGTTAAGCAGCCATAGTGTGTTTTCTAAACGTGTGACTCTGTTCTGTTTTGTAATTCAGTTCAAGTGTAGCGGTTTTTCCATTCCCTCTATAAGTGATAGCTTATGATAAGTGTCTATTTCTGTGTGAATTATTTCACTTAGAATCGTCGTACCTAAATCCACTCATCTTGCTTCTACTAGCCTTATGACATTGATTTCATGTCTGAGTGATATTCCATTGTACATAAGGACCACAACTTCTTTATCCATTTTTCTCTTTCCTGGGATATTTAAGGTGTCATGAAGTGGAGGTTCTTGTCAACAGAGCAGCCCTAAACTTTGGGGTGCCTGTGTCTTGCTGATTTTTAGTTTTCCCAATTTATACGCCCATGAGTGGACGTGCCCTTTGCTCCCTAAGCTGTGTTTTTTCGATGTTTCAGGACACACCATACACTTCTCCAGAGTGGCTGTTGGCAATTTACATCCCGCCCATCAGTGTAGCAAGGCTGCCATTTCTCCATGGCCTGTCCTGCATTTCTGGTTTTGACACTTTTTGCAGCATGACCCTTTTGACCGATGGGAAGCGAGACTTCTTTGTAGCGCTGATTTGCCTTTCCAGGTTGCTTGGTTGGTCAAAAAGGGCGTATGCGTTTTTTCCTGAATATATTCAGGACAAAACGCATACGCCCTTTTTGGCCAAGGGCATCATTGTCGAAGTTTTGCCGCTTTTCATGTGCTTTAAAGGCGATTCGAATCTACCTCCTGAAATCTGTTTACTGCAATTCTGCCTTGCTTATAAATCCTCTTCCTTGCCTTCCCTCAATATATCTGTGGACGAGAGTTATCATTTATATCTCAGCAGGTTTGTGAATTGCAGTGCCCCTGAGCTCCATTTTTCAACTGTCTTTTTTGGGAGCTGGCCGCAAAAGCACGGGATTGCCTCAGGCCCTATTCAGGTTCCGGGGGGCAGGCTGAGCCTGTGGTTAATTCTTCTTCCTGATGGGAAAATAGAGTGACCTGTGCCTGTCCCAACACCTAGATCTAGTCTCTCATTGGTTGCCCCTCTTCCCGTTCATCCTTAGGACAAATTGCAACCTGTAGGAAACAGGAGCTTAAAGGTGCTGATTCTCCAAGTAGGGCGATTGCTAGTAAAGTAGCTGGAAAGGCGAACCCGAGCACAAGGAGATGAGAAATGAGGTGCGTATTAGAAACCTTTCAAAATCACACGGTGTACCATCTTCTGGGTTTCTCATGCATGTTTTCGATGTAGGAAGATGCCCTTGATCCTGGAGATTTGGGACCCATGGGATGGGTACCAGGCAGTATTACTTTAAAGGGTCTGTGTTTGCTCACCCAACCTCACCCAACCTTTCAGCCCCAAGAGTGTCCACCCTTATGTCTCATCCAGCTGTGGGTCTAGATATGGTCAATCCAGGTTGCATCACAGCCTCTGAACGAATTTTGTAAGAATTTCTCTCTCTTTCACTGTCTTTGTTTTACCGGTTTTTAAAAGTAATTTATTTTTATAATGGGGTTTAGCTGCTTTTCACGGCTGTGTTTATGCGGCTTTACACCCACTTGACTCACTTCCAGACAGATATCAATACATAGGTTTTAAGATTCTTACTAGTCACATATATTCTTGTGCGGTGAATAGGGGGTGTTGAGTCCAGTTCACTGAGCAAGGAGTAGGTCTTGTCTATTACATATTGGGTGTATGGAACGGTATCTGAGCGAATTTGAAACCCTTGTTTTATGCATCACCCCACCTCACCTTTCCCGTTAAGCAGCCATAGTGTGTTTTCTAAACGTGTGACTCTGTTCTGTTTTGTAATTCAGTTCAAGTGTAGCGGGTTTTACATCCCCTCTATAAGTGATAGCTTATGATAAGTGTCTATTTCTGTGTGACTTATTTCACTTAGAATCGTCGTACCTAAATCCACTCATCTTGCTTCTACTAGCTTTATGACATTGATTTCATGTCTGAGTGATATTCCATTGTACATAAGGACCACAACTTCTTTATCCATTTTTCTCTTTCCTGGGATATTTAAGGTGTCATGAAGTGGAGGTTCTTGTCAACAGAGCAGCCCTAAACTTTGGGGTGCCTGTGTCTTGCTGATTTTTAGTTTTCCCAATTTATATGCCCATGAGTGGACGTGCCCTATACTCCCTAAGCTGTGTTTTTTCGATGTTTCAGGACACACCGTACACTTCTCCAGAGTGGCTGTTGGCAATTTACATCCCGCCCATCAGTGTAGCAAGGCTGCCATTTCTCCATGGCCTGTCCTGCACTTCTGGTTTTAACACTTTTTGCAGCATGAACCTTTTGACCGATGGGAAGCGAGACTTCTTTGTAGTGCTGATTTGCCTTTCCAGGTTGCTTGGTTGGCCAAAAAGGGCGTATGCGTTTTTTCCTGAATATATTCAGGAAAAAACGCATACGCCCTTTTTGGCCAAGGGCATCATTGTCGACGTTTTGCCGCTTTTCATGTGCTTTAAAGGCGATTCGAATCTACCTCCTGAAATATGTTTCCTGCAATTCTGCCTTGCTTTCAAATCCTCTTTGTTGCCTTCCCTCAATATATCTGTGGATGAGAGTTATCATTTATAACTTTGCGGGTTTGTGAATTGCAGTGTCCCTGAGCTCCATTTTTCAACTGTTTTTTTGGGAGCTGTCCGCAAAAGCACGGGATTGCCTCAGGCCCTATTCTGGTTCTGGGCGGCAGGCTGAGCCTGTGGTTAATTCTTCTTCCTGAGGGGAAAAAAGAGTGACCTGTGAATGTCCAAACACCTAGATCTAGTCTCTCATTGGTTGCCCCTCTTCCCGTTCATCCTCAGGACAAATTGCAACCTGTAGGGAACAGGAGCTTAAAGGTGCTGATTCTCCAAGTAGGGAGATTGCTAGTAAAGTAGCTGGAAAGGCGAACCCGAGCACAAGGAGATGAGAAATGAGGTGCGTTTTAGAAACCTTTCAAAATCACACGGTGTACCATCTTCTGGGTTTCTCATGCATGTTTTCGATGTAGGAAGATGCCCTTGAACCTGGAGATTTGGGACCCATGGGATGGGTACCACGCAGTACTACTTTAAAGGGTCTGCGTTTGCTCACCCAACCTCACCCAAACTTTCAGCCCCAAGAGTGTCCACCCTTATGTCTCATCCAGCTGTGGGTCTAGATATGGTCAATCCAGGTTGCATCACAGCCTCTGAACGAATTTTGTAAGAATTTCTCTCTCTTTCACTGTCTTTGTTTTATGGGTTTTTAAAAGTAATTTATTTTTATAATGGGGTTTAGCTGCTTTTCACGGCTGTGTTTATGCGGCTTTACACCCACTTGACTCACTTCCAGACACATAACAATACATAGGTTTTAAGATTCTTACTAGTCACATATATTCTTGTGCGGTGAATAGGGGGTGTTGAGTCCAGTTCACTGAGCAAGGAGTAGGTCTTGTCTATTACATATTGGGTGTATGGAACGGTATCTGAGCGAATTTGAAACCCTTGTTTTATGCATCACCCCACCTCACCTTTCCCGTTAAGCAGCCATAGTGTGTTTTCTAAACGTGTGACTCTGTTCTGTTTTGTAATTCAGTTCAAGTGTAGCGGTTTTTCCATTCCCTCTATAAGTGATAGCTTATGATAAGTGTCTATTTCTGTGTGAATTATTTCACTTAGAATCGTCGTACCTAAATCCACTCATCTTGCTTCTACTAGCCTTATGACATTGATTTCATGTCTGAGTGATATTCCATTGTACATAAGGACCACAACTTCTTTATCCATTTTTCTCTTTCCTGGGATATTTAAGGTGTCATGAAGTGGAGGTTCTTGTCAACAGAGCAGCCCTAAACTTTGGGGTGCCTGTGTCTTGCTGATTTTTAGTTTTCCCAATTTATACGCCCATGAGTGGACGTGCCCTTTGCTCCCTAAGCTGTGTTTCTTCGATGTTTCAGGACACACCATACACTTCTCCAGAGTGGCTGTTGGCAATTTACATCCCGCCCATCAGTGTAGCAAGGCTGCCATTTCTCCATGGCCTGTTCTGCATTTCTGGTTTTGACACTTTTTGCAGCATGACCCTTTTGACCGATGGGAAGCGAGACTTCTTTGGAGCGCTGATTTGCCTTTCCAGGTTGCTTGGTTGGCCAAAAAGGGCGTATGCGTTTTTTCCTGAATATATTCAGGAAAAAACGCATACGCCCTTTTTGGCCAAGGGCATCATTGTCGAAGTTTTGCCGCTTTTCATGTGCTTTAAAGGCGATTCGAATCTACCTCCTGAAATCTGTTTACTGCAATTCTGCCTTGCTTATAAATCCTCTTCCTTGCCTTCCCTCAATATATCTGTGGACGAGAGTTATCATTTATATCTCAGCAGGTTTGTGAATTGCAGTGCCCCTGAGCTCCATTTTTCAACTGTCTTTTTTGGGAGCTGGCCGCAAAAGCACGGGATTGCCTCAGGCCCTATTCAGGTTCCGGGGGGCAGGCTGAGCCTGTGGTTAATTCTTCTTCCTGATGGGAAAATAGAGTGACCTGTGCCTGTCCCAACACCTAGATCTAGTCTCTCATTGGTTGCCCCTCTTCCCGTTCATCCTTAGGACAAATTGCAACCTGTAGGAAACAGGAGCTTAAAGGTGCTGATTCTCCAAGTAGGGCGATTGCTAGTAAAGTAGCTGGAAAGGCGAACCCGAGCACAAGGAGATGAGAAATGAGGTGCGTATTAGAAACCTTTCAAAATCACACGGTGTACCATCTTCTGGGTTTCTCATGCATGTTTTCGATGTAGGAAGATGCCCTTGATCCTGGAGATTTGGGACCCATGGGATGGGTACCAGGCAGTATTACTTTAAAGGGTCTGCGTTTGCTCACCCAACCTCACCCAACCTTTCAGCCCCAAGAGTGTCCACCCTTATGTCTCATCCAGCTGTGGGTCTAGATATGGTCAATCCAGGTTGCATCACAGCCTCTGAACGAATTTTGTAAGAATTTCTCTCTCTTTCACTGTCTTTGTTTTACGGGTTTTTAAAAGTAATTTATTTTTATAATGGGGTTTAGCTGCTTTTCACGGCTGTGTTTATGCGGCTTTACACCCACTTGACTCACTTCCAGACAGATATCAATACATAGGTTTTAAGATTCTTACTAGTCACATATATTCTTGTGCGGTGAATGGGGGTGTTGAGTCCAGTTCACTGAGCAAGGAGTAGGTCTTGTCTATTACATATTGGGTGTATGGAACGGTATCTGAGCGAATTTGAAACCCTTGTTTTATGCATCACCCCACCTCACCTTTCCCGTTAAGCAGCCATAGTGTGTTTTCTAAACGTGTGACTCTGTTCTGTTTTGTAATTCAGTTCAAGTGTAGCGGGTTTTACATCCCCTCTGTAAGTGATAGCTTATGATAAGTGTCTATTTCTGTGTGACTTATTTCACTTAGAATCGTCGTACCTAAATCCACTCATCTTGCTTCTACTAGCTTTATGACATTGATTTCATGTCTGAGTGATATTCCATTGTACATAAGGACCACAACTTCTTTATCCATTTTTCTCTTTCCTGGGATATTTAAGGTGTCATGAAGTGGAGGTTCTTGTCAACAGAGCAGCCCTAAACTTTGGGGTGCTTGTGTCTTGCTGATTTTTAGTTTTCCCAATTTATACGCCCATGAGTGGACGTGCCCTATACTCCCTAAGCTGTGTTTTTTCGATGTTTCAGGACACACCGTACACTTCTCCAGAGTGGCTGTTGGCAATTTACATCCCACCCATCAGTGTAGCAAGGCTGCCATTTCTCCATGGCCTGTCCTGCACTTCTGGTTTTGACACTTTTTGCAGCATGAACCTTTTGACCGATGGGAAGCGAGACTTCTTTGTAGTGCTGATTTGCCTTTCCAGGTTGCTTGGTTGGCCAAAAAGGGCGTATGCGTTTTTTCCTGAATATATTCAGGAAAAAACGCATACGCCCTTTTTGGCCAAGGGCATCATTGTCGACGTTTTGCCGCTTTTCATGTGCTTTAAAGGCGATTCGAATCTACCTCCTGAAATCTGTTTCCTGCAATTCTGCCTTGCTTTCAAATCCTCTTTGTTGCCTTCCCTCAATATATCTGTGGATGAGAGTTATCATTTATAACTTTGCGGGTTTGTGAATTGCAGTGTCCCTGAGCTCCATTTTTCAACTGTTTTTTTGGGAGCTGTCCGCAAAAGCACGAGATTGCCTCAGGCCCTATTCTGCTTCTGGGCGGCAGGCTGAGCCTGTGGTTAATTCTTCTTCCTGAGGGGAAAAAAGAGTGACCTGTGAATGTCCAAACACCTAGATCTAGTCTCTCATTGGTTGCCCCTCTTCCCGTTCATCCTCAGGACAAATTGCAACCTGTAGGGAACAGGAGCTTAAAGGTGCTGATTCTCCAAGTAGGGAGATTGCTAGTAAAGTAGCTGGAAAGGCGAACCCGAGCACAAGGAGATGAGAAATGAGGTGCGTATTAGAAACTTTTCAAAATCACACGGTGTACCATCTTCTGGGTTTCTCATGCATGTTTTCGATGTAGGAAGATGCCCTTGAACCTGGAGATTTGGGACCCATGGGATGGGTACCACGCAGTATTACTTTAAAGGGTCTGCGTTTGCTCACCCAACCTCACCCAACCTTTCAGCCCCAAGAGTGTCCACCCTTATGTCTCATCCAGCTGTGGGTCTAGATATGGTCAATCCAGGTTGCATCACAGCCTCTGAACGAATTTTGTAAGAATTTCTCTCTCTTTCACTGTCTTTGTTTTACGGGTTTTTAAAAGTAATTTATTTTTATAATGGGGTTTAGCTGCTTTTCACGGCTGTGTTTATGCGGCTTTACACCCACTTGACTCACTTCCAGACACATAACAATACATAGGTTTTAAGATTCTTACTAGTCACATATATTCTTGTGCGGTGAATAGGGGCTGTTGAGTCCAGTTCACTGAGCAAGGAGTAGGTCTTGTCTATTACATATTGGGTGTATGGAACGGTATCTGAGCGAATTTGAAACCCTTGTTTTATGCATCACCCCACCTCACCTTTCCCGTTAAGCAGCCATAGTGTGTTTTCTAAACGTGTGACTCTGTTCTGTTTTGTAATTCAGTTCAAGTGTAGCGGTTTTTACATTCCCTCTATAAGTGATAGCTTATGATAAGTGTCTATTTCTGTGTGACTTATTTCACTTAGAATCGTCGTACCTAAATCCACTCATCTTGCTTCTACTAGCCTTATGACATTGATTTCATGTCTGAGTGATATTCCATTGTACATAAGGACCACAACTTCTTTATCCATTTTTCTCTTTCCTGGGATATTTAAGGTGTCATGAAGTGGAGGTTCTTGTCAACACAGCAGCCCTAAACTTTGGGGTGCCTGTGTCTTGCTGATTTTTAGTTTTCCCAATTTATACGCCCATGAGTGGACGTGCCCTTTGCTCCCTAAGCTGTGTTTTTTCGATGTTTCAGGACACACCATACACTTCTCCAGAGTGGTTGTTGGCAATTTACATCCCGCCCATCAGTGTAGCAAGGCTGCCATTTCTCCATGGCCTGTCCTGCATTTCTGGTTTTGACACTTTTTGCAGCATGAACCTTTTGACCGATGGGAACCGAGACTTCTTTGTAGTGCTGATTTGCCTTTCCAGGTTGCTTGGTTGGCCAAAAAGGGCGTATGCGTTTTTTCCTGAATATATTCAGGAAAAAACGCATACGCCCTTTTTGGCCAAGGGCATCATTGTCGACGTTTTGCCGCTTTTCATGTGTTTTAAACGCGATTTGAATATACCTCCTGAAATCTGTTTCCTGCAATTCTGCCTTGCTTTCAAATCCTCTTTGTTGCCTTCCCTCAATATATCTGTGGATGAGAGTTATCATTTATAACTCTGCGGGTTTGTGAATTGCAGTGTCCCTGAGCTCCATTTTTCAACTGTTTTTTTGGGAGCTGGCCGCAAATGCACGGGATTGCCTCAGGCCCTATTCTGGTTCTGGGCGGCAGGCTGAGCCTGTGGTTAATTCTTCTTCCTGAGGGGAAAAAAAGTGACCTGTGCCTGTCCCAACACCTAGATCTAGTCTCTCATTGGTTGCCCCTCTTCCCGTTCATCCTCAGGACAAATTGCAACCTGTAGGGAACAGGAGCTTAAAGGTGCTGATTCTCCAAGTAGGGAGATTGTTAGTAAAGTAGCTGGAAAGGCGAACCCGAGCACAAGGAGATGAGAAATGAGGTGCGTATTAGAAACCTTTCAAAATCACACGGTGTACCATCTTCTGGGTTTCTCATGCATGTTTTCGATGTAGGAAGATGCCCTTGAACCTGGAGATTTGGGACCCATGGGATGGGTACCACGCAGTATTACTTTAAAGGGTCTGCGTTTGCTCACCCAACCTCACCCAACCTTTCAGCCCCAAGAGTGTCCACCCTTATGTCTCATCCAGCTGTGGGTCTAGATATGGTCAATCCAGGTTGCATCACAGCCTCTGAACGAATTTTGTAAGAATTTCTCTCTCTTTCACTGTCTTTGTTTTATGGGTTTTTAAAAGTAATTTATTTTTATAATGGGTTTTAGCTGCTTTTCACGGCTGTGTTTATGCGGCTTTACACCCACTTGACTCACTTCCAGACACATAACAATACATAGGTTTTAAGATTCTTACTAGTCACATATATTCTTGTGCGGTGAATAGGGGGTGTTGAGTCCAGTTCACTGAGCAATGAGTAGGTCTTGTCTATTACATATTGGGTGTATGGAACGGTATCTGAGCGAATTTGAAACCCTTGTTTTATGCATCACCCCACCTCACCTTTCCCGTTAAGCAGCCATAGTGTGTTTTCTAAACGTGTGACTCTGTTCTGTTTTGTAATTCAGTTCAAGTGTAGCGGTTTTTACATTCCCTCTATAAGTGATAGCTTATGATAAGTGTCTATTTCTGTGTGACTTATTTCACTTAGAATCGTCGTACCTAAATCCACTCATCTTGCTTCTACTAGCCTTATGACATTGATTTCATGTCTGAGTGATATTCCATTGTACATAAGGACCACAACTTCTTTATCCATTTTTCTCTTTCCTGGGATATTTAAGGTGTCATGAAGTGGAGGTTCTTGTCAACAGAGCAGCCCTAAACTTTGGGGTGCCTGTGTCTTGCTGATTTTTAGTTTTCCCAATTTATACGCCCATGAGTGGACGTGCCCTATGCTCCCTAAGCTGTGTTTTTTCGATGTTTCAGGACACACCGTACACTTCTCCAGAGTGGCTGTTGGCAATTTACATCCCGCCCATCAGTGTAGCAAGGCTGCCATTTCTCCATGGCCTGTCCTGCATTTCTGGTTTTGACACTTTTTGCAGCATGACCCTTTTGACCGATGGGAAGCGAGACTTCTTTGGAGCGCTGATTTGCCTTTCCAGGTTGCTTGGTTGGCCAAAAAGGGCGTATGCGTTTTTTCCTGAATATATTCAGGAAAAAACGCATACGCCCTTTTTGGCCAAGGGCATCATTGTCGAAGTTTTGCCGCTTTTCATGTGCTTTAAAGGCGATTCGAATCTACCTCCTGAAATCTGTTTACTGCAATTCTGCCTTGCTTATAAATCCTCTTCCTTGCCTTCCCTCAATATATCTGTGGACGAGAGTTATCATTTATATCTCAGCAGGTTTGTGAATTGCAGTGCCCCTGAGCTCCATTTTTCAACTGTCTTTTTTGGGAGCTGGCCGCAAAAGCACGGGATTGCCTCAGGCCCTATTCAGGTTCCGGGGGGCAGGCTGAGCCTGTGGTTAATTCTTCTTCCTGATGGGAAAATAGAGTGACCTGTGCCTGTCCCAACACCTAGAACTAGTCTCTCATTGGTTGCCCCTCTTCCCGTTCATCCTTAGGACAAATTGCAACCTGTAGGAAACAGGAGCTTAAAGGTGCTGATTCTCCAAGTAGGGAGATTGCTAGTAAAGTAGCTGGAAAGGCGAACCCGAGCACAAGGAGATGAGAAATGAGGTGCGTATTAGAAACCTTTCAAAATCACACAGTGTACCATCTTCTGGGTTTCTCATGCATGTTTTCGATGTAGGAAGATGCCCTTGAACCTGGAGATTTGGGACCCATGGGATGGGTACCAGGCAGTATTACTTTAAAGGGTCTGCGTTTGCTCACCCAACCTCACCCAACCTTTCAGCCCCAAGAGTGTCCACCCTTATGTCTCATCCAGCTGTGGGTCTAGATATGGTCAATCCAGGTTGCATCACAGCCTCTGAACGAATTTTGTAAGAATTTCTCTCTCTTTCACTGTCTTTGTTTTACGGGATTTTAAAAGTAATTTATTTTTATAATGGGGTTTAGCTGCTTTTCACGGCTGTGTTTATGCGGCTTTACACCCACTTGACTCACTTCCAGACAGATATCAATACATAGGTTTAAGATTCTTACTAGTCACATATATTCTTGTGCGGTGAATAGGGGGTGTTGAGTCCAGTTCACTGAGCAAGGAGTAGGTCTTGTCTATCACATATTGGGTGTACGGAACGGTATCTGAGCGAATTTGAAACCCTTGTTTTATGCATCACCCCACCTCACCTTTCCCGTTAAGCAGGCATATTGTGATTTGTAAACGTGTGACTCTGTTCTGTTTTGTAAATCAGTTCAAGTGTAGCGGTTTTTACATTCCCTCTATAAGTGATAGCTTATGATAAGTGTCTTTTTCTGTGTGACTTATTTCACTTAGGATCATCGTACCTAAATCCACTCATCTTGCTTCTACTAGCCTTATGACATTGATTTCATGTCTGAGTGATATTCCATTGTACATAAGGACCACAACTTCTTTATCCATTTTTCTCTTTCCTGGGATATTTAAGGTGTCATGAAGTGGAGGTTCTTGTCAACAGAGCAGCCCTAAACTTTGGGGTGCCTGTGTCTTGCTGATTTTTAGTTTTCCCAATTTATACGCCCATGAGTGGACGTGCCCTATGCTCCCTAAGCTGTGTTTTTTCGATGTTTCAGGACACACCGTACACTTCTCCAGAGTGGCTGTTGGCAATTTACATCCCGCCCATCAGTGTAGCAAGGCTGCCATTTCTCCATGGCCTGTCCTGCATTTCTGGTTTTGACACTTTTTGCAGCATGACCCTTTTGACCGATGGGAAGCGAGACTTCTTTGGAGCGCTGATTTGCCTTTCCAGGTTGCTTGGTTGGCCAAAAAGGGCGTATGCGTTTTTTCCTGAATATATTCAGGAAAAAACGCATACGCCCTTTTTGGCCAAGGGCATCATTGTCGAAGTTTTGCCGCTTTTCATGTGCTTTAAAGGCGATTCGAATCTACCTCCTGAAATCTGTTTACTGCAATTCTGCCTTGCTTATAAATCCTCTTCCTTGCCTTCCCTCAATATATCTGTGGACGAGAGTTATCATTTATATCTCAGCAGGTTTGTGAATTGCAGTGCCCCTGAGCTCCATTTTTCAACTGTCTTTTTTGGGAGCTGGCCGCAAAAGCACGGGATTGCCTCAGGCCCTATTCAGGTTCCGGGGGGCAGGCTGAGCCTGTGGTTAATTCTTCTTCCTGATGGGAAAATAGAGTGACCTGTGCCTGTCCCAACACCTAGATCTAGTCTCTCATTGGTTGCCCCTCTTCCCGTTCATCCTTAGGACAAATTGCAACCTGTAGGAAACAGGAGCTTAAAGGTGCTGATTCTCCAAGTAGGGAGATTGCTAGTAAAGTAGCTGGAAAGGCGAACCCGAGCACAAGGAGATGAGAAATGAGGTGCGTATTAGAAACTTTTCAAAATCACACGGTGTACCATCTTCTGGGTTTCTCATGCATGTTTTCGATGTAGGAAGATGCCCTTGAACCTGGAGATTTGGGACCCATGGGATGGGTACCACGCAGTATTACTTTAAAGGGTCTGCGTTTGCTCACCCAACCTCACCCAAACTTTCAGCCCCAAGAGTGTCCACCCTTATGTCTCATCCAGCTGTGGGTCTAGATATGGTCAATCCAGGTTGCATCACAGCCTCTGAACGAATTTTGTAAGAATTTCTCTCTCTTTCACTGTCTTTGTTTTACGGGTTTTTAAAAGTAATTTATTTTTATAATGGGGTTTAGCTGCTTTTCACGGCTGTGTTTATGCGGCTTTACACCCACTTGACTCACTTCCAGACACATAACAATACATAGGTTTTAAGATTCTTACTAGTCACATATATTCTTGTGCGGTGAATAGGGGGTGTTGAGTCCAGTTCACTGAGCAAGGAGTAGGTCTTGTCTATTACATATTGGGTGTATGGAACGGTATCTGAGCGAATTTGAAACCCTTGTTTTATGCATCACCCCACCTCACCTTTCCCGTTAAGCAGCCATAGTGTGTTTTCTAAACGTGTGACTCTGTTCTGTTTTGTAATTCAGTTCAAGTGTAGCGGTTTTTACATTCCCTCTATAAGTGATAGCTTATGATAAGTGTCTATTTCTGTGTGACTTATTTCACTTAGAATCGTCGTACCTAAATCCACTCATCTTGCTTCTACTAGCCTTATGACATTGATTTCATGTCTGAGTGATATTCCATTGTACATAAGGACCACAACTTCTTTATCCATTTTTCTCTTTCCTGGGATATTTAAGGTGTCATGAAGTGGAGGTTCTTGTCAACACAGCAGCCCTAAACTTTGGGGTGCCTGTGTCTTGCTGATTTTTAGTTTTCCCAATTTATACGCCCATGAGTGGACGTGCCCTTTGCTCCCTAAGCTGTGTTTTTTCGATGTTTCAGGACACACCATACACTTCTCCAGAGTGGTTGTTGGCAATTTACATCCCGCCCATCAGTGTAGCAAGGCTGCCATTTCTCCATGGCCTGTCCTGCATTTCTGGTTTTGACACTTTTTGCAGCATGAACCTTTTGACCGATGGGAAGCGAGACTTCTTTGTAGTGCTGATTTGCCTTTCCAGGTTGCTTGGTTGGCCAAAAAGGGCGTATGCGTTTTTTCCTGAATATATTCAGGAAAAAACGCATACGCCCTTTTTGGCCAAGGGCATCATTGTCGACGTTTTGCCGCTTTTCATGTGTTTTAAACGCGATTTGAATATACCTCCTGAAATCTGTTTCCTGCAATTCTGCCTTGCTTTCAAATCCTCTTTGTTGCCTTCCCTCAATATATCTGTGGATGAGAGTTATCATTTATAACTCTGCGGGTTTGTGAATTGCAGTGTCCCTGAGCTCCATTTTTCAACTGTTTTTTTGGGAGCTGGCCGCAAATGCACGGGATTGCCTCAGGCCCTATTCTGGTTCTGGGCGGCAGGCTGAGCCTGTGGTTAATTCTTCTTCCTGAGGGGAAAAAAAGTGACCTGTGCCTGTCCCAACACCTAGATCTAGTCTCTCATTGGTTGCCCCTCTTCCCGTTCATCCTCAGGACAAATTGCAACCTGTAGGGAACAGGAGCTTAAAGGTGCTGATTCTCCAAGTAGGGAGATTGTTAGTAAAGTAGCTGGAAAGGCGAACCCGAGCACAAGGAGATGAGAAATGAGGTGCGTATTAGAAACCTTTCAAAATCACACGGTGTACCATCTTCTGGGTTTCTCATGCATGTTTTCGATGTAGGAAGATGCCCTTGAACCTGGAGATTTGGGACCCATGGGATGGGTACCACGCAGTATTAATTTAAAGGGTCTGCGTTTGCTCACCCAACCTCACCCAACCTTTCAGCCCCAAGAGTGTCCACCCTTATGTCTCATCCAGCTGTGGGTCTAGATATGGTCAATCCAGGTTGCATCACAGCCTCTGAACGAATTTTGTAAGAATTTCTCTCTCTTTCACTGTCTTTGTTTTACGGGTTTTTAAAAGTAATTTATTTTTATAATGGGTTTTAGCTGCTTTTCACGGCTGTGTTTATGCGGCTTTACACCCACTTGACTCACTTCCAGACACATAACAATACATAGGTTTTAAGATTCTTACTAGTCACATATATTCTTGTGCGGTGAATAGGGGGTGTTGAGTCCAGTTCACTGAGCAAGGAGTAGGTCTTGTCTATTACATATTGGGTGTATGGAACGGTATCTGAGCGAATTTGAAACCCTTGTTTTATGCATCACCCCACCTCACCTTTCCCGTTAAGCAGCCATAGTGTGTTTTCTAAACGTGTGACTCTGTTCTGTTTTGTAATTCAGTTCAAGTGTAGCGGTTTTTACATTCCCTCTATAAGTGATAGCTTATGATAAGTGTCTATTTCTGTGTGACTTATTTCACTTAGAATCGTCGTACCTAAATCCACTCATCTTGCTTCTACTAGCCTTATGACATTGATTTCATGTCTGAGTGATATTCCATTGTACATAAGGACCACAACTTCTTTATCCATTTTTCTCTTTCCTGGGATATTTAAGGTGTCATGAAGTGGAGGTTCTTGTCAACAGAGCAGCCCTAAACTTTGGGGTGCCTGTGTCTTGCTGATTTTTAGTTTTCCCAATTTATACGCCCATGAGTGGACGTGCCCTATGCTCCCTAAGCTGTGTTTTTTCGATGTTTCAGGACACACCGTACACTTCTCCAGAGTGGCTGTTGGCAATTTACATCCCGCCCATCAGTGTAGCAAGGCTGCCATTTCTCCATGGCCTGTCCTGCATTTCTGGTTTTGACACTTTTTGCAGCATGACCCTTTTGACCGATGGGAAGCGAGACTTCTTTGGAGCGCTGATTTGCCTTTCCAGGTTGCTTGGTTGGCCAAAAAGGGCGTATGCGTTTTTTCCTGAATATATTCAGGAAAAAACGCATACGCCCTTTTTGGCCAAGGGCATCATTGTCGAAGTTTTGCCGCTTTTCATGTGCTTTAAAGGCGATTCGAATCTACCTCCTGAAATCTGTTTACTGCAATTCTGCCTTGCTTATAAATCCTCTTCCTTGCCTTCCCTCAATATATCTGTGGACGAGAGTTATCATTTATATCTCAGCAGGTTTGTGAATTGCAGTGCCCCTGAGCTCCATTTTTCAACTGTCTTTTTTGGGAGCTGGCCGCAAAAGCACGGGATTGCCTCAGGCCCTATTCAGGTTCCGGGGGGCAGGCTGAGCCTGTGGTTAATTCTTCTTCCTGATGGGAAAATAGAGTGACCTGTGCCTGTCCCAACACCTAGAACTAGTCTCTCATTGGTTGCCCCTCTTCCCGTTCATCCTTAGGACAAATTGCAACCTGTAAGAAACAGGAGCTTAAAGGTGCTGATTCTCCAAGTAGGGAGATTGCTAGTAAAGTAGCTGGAAAGGCGAACCCGAGCACAAGGAGATGAGAAATGAGGTGCGTATTAGAAACCTTTCAAAATCACACAGTGTACCATCTTCTGGGTTTCTCATGCATGTTTTCGATGTAGGAAGATGCCCTTGAACCTGGAGATTTGGGACCCATGGGATGGGTACCAGGCAGTATTACTTTAAAGGGTCTGCGTTTGCTCACCCAACCTCACCCAACCTTTCAGCCCCAAGAGTGTCCACCCTTATGTCTCATCCAGCTGTGGGTCTAGATATGGTCAATCCAGGTTGCATCACAGCCTCTGAACGAATTTTGTAAGAATTTCTCTCTCTTTCACTGTCTTTGTTTTACGGGATTTTAAAAGTAATTTATTTTTATAATGGGGTTTAGCTGCTTTTCACGGCTGTGTTTATGCGGCTTTACACCCACTTGACTCACTTCCAGACAGATATCAATACATAGGTTTAAGATTCTTACTAGTCACATATATTCTTGTGCGGTGAATAGGGGGTGTTGAGTCCAGTTCACTGAGCAAGGAGTAGGTCTTGTCTATCACATATTGGGTGTACGGAACGGTATCTGAGCGAATTTGAAACCCTTGTTTTATGCATCACCCCACCTCACCTTTCCCGTTAAGCAGGCATATTGTGATTTGTAAACGTGTGACTCTGTTCTGTTTTGTAAATCAGTTCAAGTGTAGCGGTTTTTACATTCCCTCTATAAGTGATAGCTTATGATAAGTGTCTTTTTCTGTGTGACTTATTTCACTTAGGATCATCGTACCTAAATCCACTCATCTTGCTTCTACTAGCCTTATGACATTGATTTCATGTCTGAGTGATATTCCATTGTACATAAGGACCACAACTTCTTTATCCATTTTTCTCTTTCCTGGGATATTTAAGGTGTCATGAAGTGGAGGTTCTTGTCAACAGAGCAGCCCTAAACTTTGGGGTGCCTGTGTCTTGCTGATTTTTAGTTTTCCCAATTTATACGCCCATGAGTGGACGTGCCCTATGCTCCCTAAGCTGTGTTTTTTCGATGTTTCAGGACACACCGTACACTTCTCCAGAGTGGCTGTTGGCAATTTACATCCCGCCCATCAGTGTAGCAAGGCTGCCATTTCTCCATGGCCTGTCCTGCATTTCTGGTTTTGACACTTTTTGCAGCATGACCCTTTTGACCGATGGGAAGCGAGACTTCTTTGGAGCGCTGATTTGCCTTTCCAGGTTGCTTGGTTGGCCAAAAAGGGCGTATGCGTTTTTTCCTGAATATATTCAGGAAAAAACGCATACGCCCTTTTTGGCCAAGGGCATCATTGTCGAAGTTTTGCCGCTTTTCATGTGCTTTAAAGGCGATTCGAATCTACCTCCTGAAATCTGTTTACTGCAATTCTGCCTTGCTTATAAATCCTCTTCCTTGCCTTCCCTCAATATATCTGTGGACGAGAGTTATCATTTATATCTCAGCAGGTTTGTGAATTGCAGTGCCCCTGAGCTCCATTTTTCAACTGTCTTTTTTGGGAGCTGGCCGCAAAAGCACGGGATTGCCTCAGGCCCTATTCAGGTTCCGGGGGGCAGGCTGAGCCTGTGGTTAATTCTTCTTCCTGATGGGAAAATAGAGTGACCTGTGCCTGTCCCAACACCTAGATCTAGTCTCTCATTGGTTGCCCCTCTTCCCGTTCATCCTTAGGACAAATTGCAACCTGTAGGAAACAGGAGCTTAAAGGTGCTGATTCTCCAAGTAGGGAGATTGCTAGTAAAGTAGCTGGAAAGGCGAACCCGAGCACAAGGAGATGAGAAATGAGGTGCGTATTAGAAACCTTTCAAAATCACACGGTGTACCATCTTCTGGGTTTCTCATGCATGTTTTCGATGTAGGAAGATGCCCTTGATCCTGGAGATTTGGGACCCATGGGATGGGTACCAGGCAGTATTACTTTAAAGGGTCTGCGTTTGCTCACCCAACCTCACCCAACCTTTCAGCCCCAAGAGTGTCCACCCTTATGTCTCATCCAGCTGTGGGTCTAGATATGGTCAATCCAGGTTGCATCACAGCCTCTGAACGAATTTTGTAAGAATTTCTCTCTCTTTCACTGTCTTTGTTTTACGGGTTTTTAAAAGTAATTTATTTTTATAATGGGGTTTAGCTGCTTTTCACGGCTGTGTTTATGCGGCTTTACACCCACTTGACTCACTTCCAGACAGATATCAATACATAGGTTTAAGATTCTTACTAGTCACATATATTCTTGTGCGGTGAATAGGGGGTGTTGAGTCCAGTTCACTGAGCAAGGAGTAGGTCTTGTCTATCACATATTGGGTGTACGGAACGGTATCTGAGCGAATTTGAAACCCTTGTTTTATGCATCACCCCACCTCACCTTTCCCGTTAAGCAGGCATATTGTGATTTGTAAACGTGTGACTCTGTTCTGTTTTGTAAATCAGTTCAAGTGTAGCGGTTTTTACATTCCCTCTATAAGTGATAGCTTATGATAAGTGTCTTTTTCTGTGTGACTTATTTCACTTAGGATCATCGTACCTAAATCCACTCATCTTGCTTCTACTAGCCTTATGACATTGATTTCATGTCTGAGTGATATTCCATTGTACATAAGGACCACAACTTCTTTATCCATTTTTCTCTTTCCTGGGATATTTAAGGTGTCATGAAGTGGAGGTTCTTGTCAACAGAGCAGCCCTAAACTTTGGGGTGCCTGTGTCATGCTGATTTTTAGTTTTCCCAATTTATACGCCCATGAGTGGACGTGCCCTATACTCCCTAAGCTGTGTTTTTTCGATGTTTCAGGACACACCGTACACTTCTCCAGAGTGGCTGTTGGCAATTTACATCCCGCCCATCAGCGTAGCAAGGCTGCCATTTCTCCATGGCCTGTCCTGCATTTCTGGTTTTGACACTTTTTGCAGCATGACCCTTTTGACCGATGGGAAGCGAGACTTCTTTGGAGCGCTGATTTGCCTTTCCAGGTTGCTTGGTTGGCCAAAAAGGGCGTATGCGTTTTTTCCTGAATATATTCAGGAAAAAACGCATACGCCCTTTTTGGCCAAGGGCATCATTGTCGACGTTTTGCCGCTTTTCATGTGTTTTAAACGCGATTTGAATATACCTCCTGAAATCTGTTTCCTGCAATTCTGCCTTGCTTTCAAATCCTCTTCGTTGCCTTCCCTCAATATATCTGTGGATGAGAGTTATCATTTATAACTCTGCGGGTTTGTGAATTGCAGTGTCCCTGAGCTCCATTTTTCAACTCGCTTTTTTGGGAGCTGGCCGCAAAAGCGCGGGATTGCCTCAGGCCCTATTCTGCTTCTGGGCGGCAGGCTGAGCCTGTGGTTAATTCTTCTTCCTGATGGGAAAATAGAGTGACCTGTGCCTGTCCCAACACCTAGATCTAGTCTCTCATTGGTTGCCCCTCTTCCCGTTCATCCTTAGGACAAATTGCAACATGTAGGAAACAGGAGCTTAAAGGTGCTGATTCTCCAAGTAGGGAGATTGCTAGTAAAGTAGCTGGAAAGGCGAACCCGAGCACAAGGAGATGAGAAATGAGGTGCGTATTAGAAACCTTTCAAAATCACACGGTGTACCATCTTCTGGGTTTCTCATGCATGTTTTCGATGTAGGAAGATGCCCTTGAACCTGGAGATTTGGGATCCATGGGATGGGTACCAGGCAGTATTACTTTGAAGGGTCTGCGTTTGCTCACCCAACCTTTCAGCCCCAAGAGTGTCCACCCTTATGTCTCATCCAGCTGTGGGTCTAGATATGGTCAATCCAGGTTGCATCACAGCCTCTGAACGAATTTTGTAAGAATTTCTCTCTCTTTCACTGTCTTTGTTTTACGGGTTTTTAAAAGTAATTTATATTTATAATGGGGTTTAGCTGCTTTTCACGGCTGTGTTTATGCGGCTTTACACCCACTTGACTCACTTCCAGACAGATATCAATACATAGTTTTTAAGATTCTTACTAGTCACATATATTCTTGTGCGGTGAATAGGGGGTGTTGAGTCCAGTTCACTGAGCAAGGAGTAGGTCTTGTCTATTACATATTGGGTGTATGGAACGGTATCTGAGCGAATTTGAAACCCTTGTTTTATGCATCACCCCACCTCACCTTTCCCGTTAAGCAGCCATAGTGTGTTTTCTAAACGTGTGACTCTGTTCTGTTTTGTAATTCAGTTCAAGTGTAGCGGTTTTTACATTCCCTCTATAAGTGATACCTTATGATAAGTGTCTATTTCTGTGTGACTTATTTCATTTAGAATCGTCGTACCTAAATCCACTCATCTTGCTTCTACTAGCCTTATGACATTGATTTCATGTCTGAGTGATATTCCATTGTACATAAGGACCACAACTTCTTTATCCATTTTTCTCTTTCCTGGGATATTTAAGGTGTCATGAAGTGGAGGTTCTTGTCAACAGAGCAGCCCTAAACTTTGGGGTGCCTGTGTCTTGCTGATTTTTAGTTTTCCCAATTTATACGCCCATGAGTGGACGTGCCCTATGCTCCCTAAGCTGTGTTTTTTCGATGTTTCAGGACACACCGTACACTTCTCCAGAGTGGCTGTTGGCAATTTACATCCCGCCCATCAGTGTAGCAAGGCTGCCATTTCTCCATGGCCTGTCCTGCATTTCTGGTTTTGACACTTTTTGCAGCATGACCCTTTTGACCGATGGGAAGCGAGACTTCTTTGGAGCGCTGATTTGCCTTTCCAGGTTGCTTGGTTGGCCAAAAAGGGCGTATGCGTTTTTTCCTGAATATATTCAGGAAAAAACGCATACGCCCTTTTTGGCCAAGGGCATCATTGTCGAAGTTTTGCCGCTTTTCATGTGCTTTAAAGGCGATTCGAATCTACCTCCTGAAATCTGTTTACTGCAATTCTGCCTTGCTTATAAATCCTCTTCCTTGCCTTCCCTCAATATATCTGTGGACGAGAGTTATCATTTATATCTCAGCAGGTTTGTGAATTGCAGTGCCCCTGAGCTCCATTTTTCAACTGTCTTTTTTGGGAGCTGGCCGCAAAAGCACGGGATTGCCTCAGGCCCTATTCAGGTTCCGGGGGGCAGGCTGAGCCTGTGGTTAATTCTTCTTCCTGATGGGAAAATAGAGTGACCTGTGCCTGTCCCAACACCTAGATCTAGTCTCTCATTGGTTGCCCCTCTTCCCGTTCATCCTTAGGACAAATTGCAACCTGTAGGAAACAGGAGCTTAAAGGTGCTAATTCTCCAAGTAGGGAGATTGCTAGTAAAGTAGCTGGAAAGGCGAACCCGAGCACAAGGAGATGAGAAATGAGGTGCGTATTAGAAACCTTTCAAAATCACACGGTGTACCATCTTCTGGGTTTCTCATGCATGTTTTCGATGTAGGAAGATGCCCTTGAACCTGGAGATTTGGGACCCATGGGATGGGTACCAGGCAGTATTACTTTGAAGGGTCTGCGTTTGCTCACCCAACCTTTCAGCCCCAAGAGTGTCCACCCTTATGTCTCATCCAGCTGTGGGTCTAGATATGGTCAATCCAGGTTGCATCACAGCCTCTGAACGAATTTTGTAAGAATTTCTCTCTCTTTCACTGTCTTTGTTTTACGGGTTTTTAAAAGTAATTTATTTTTATAATGGGGTTTAGCTGCTTTTCACGGCTGTGTTTATGCGGCTTTACACCCACTTGACTCACTTCCAGACAGATATCAATACATAGTTTTTAAGATTCTTACTAGTCACATATATTCTTGTGCGGTGAATAGGGGGTGTTGAGTCCAGTTCACTGAGCAAGGAGTAGGTCTTGTCTATTACATATTGGGTGTATGGAACGGTATCTGAGCGAATTTGAAACCCTTGTTTTATGCATCACCCCACCTCACCTTTCCCGTTAAGCAGCCATAGTGTGTTTTCTAAACGTGTGACTCTGTTCTGTTTTGTAATTCAGTTCAAGTGTAGCGGTTTTTACATTCCCTCTATAAGTGATAGCTTATGATAAGTGTCTATTTCTGTGTGACTTATTTCACTTAGAATCGTCGTACCTAAATCCACTCATCTTGCTTCTACTAGCCTTATGACATTGATTTCATGTCTGAGTGATATTCCATTGTACATAAGGACCACAACTTCTTTATCCATTTTTCTCTTTCCTGGGATATTTAAGGTGTCATGAAGTGGAGGTTCTTGTCAACAGAGCAGCCCTAAACTTTGGGGTGCCTGTGTCTTGCTGATTTTTAGTTTTCCCAATTTATACGCCCATGAGTGGACGTGCCCTATGCTCCCTAAGCTGTGTTTTTTCGATGTTTCAGGACACACCGTACACTTCTCCAGAGTGGCTGTTGGCAATTTACATCCCGCCCATCAGTGTAGCAAGGCTGCCATTTCTCCATGGCCTGTCCTGCATTTCTGGTTTTGACACTTTTTGCAGCATGACCCTTTTGACCGATGGGAAGCGAGACTTCTTTGGAGCGCTGATTTGCCTTTCCAGGTTGCTTGGTTGGCCAAAAAGGGCGTATGCGTTTTTTCCTGAATATATTCAGGAAAAAACGCATACGCCCTTTTTGGCCAAGGGCATCATTGTCGAAGTTTTGCCGCTTTTCATGTGCTTTAATGGCGATTCGAATCTACCTCCTGAAATCTGTTTACTGCAATTCTGCCTTGCTTATAAATCCTCTTCCTTGCCTTCCCTCAATATATCTGTGGACGAGAGTTATCATTTATATCTCAGCAGGTTTGTGAATTGCAGTGCCCCTGAGCTCCATTTTTCAACTGTCTTTTTTGGGAGCTGGCCGCAAAATCACGGGATTGCCTCAGGCCCTATTCAGGTTCCGGGGGGCAGGCTGAGCCTGTGGTTAATTCTTCTTCCTGATGGGAAAATAGAGTGACCTGTGCCTGTCCCAACACCTAGATCTAGTCTCTCATTGGTTGCCCCTCTTCCCGTTCATCCTTAGGACAAATTGCAACCTGTAGGAAACAGGAGCTTAAAGGTGCTAATTCTCCAAGTAGGGAGATTGCTAGTAAAGTAGCTGGAAAGGCGAACCCGAGCACAAGGAGATGAGAAATGAGGTGCGTATTAGAAACCTTTCAAAATCACATGGTGTACCATCTTCTGGGTTTCTCATGCATGTTTTCGATGTAGGAAGATGCCCTTGAACCTGGAGATTTGGGACCCATGGGATGGGTACCAGGCAGTATTACTTTAAAGGGTCTGCGTTTGCTCACCCAACCTCACCCAACCTTTCAGCCCCAAGAGTGTCCACCCTTATGTCTCATCCAGCTGTGGGTCTAGATATGGTCAATCCAGGTTGCATCACAGCCTCTGAACGAATTTTGTAAGAATTTCTCTCTCTTTCACTGTCTTTGTTTTACGGGTTTTTAAAAGTAATTTATTTTTATAATGGGGTTTAGCTGCTTTTCACGGCTGTGTTTATGCGGCTTTACACCCACTTGACTCACTTCCAGACAGATATCAATACATAGGTTTAAGATTCTTACTAGTCACATATATTCTTGTGCGGTGAATAGGGGGTGTTGAGTCCAGTTCACTGAGCAAAGTGTATGTCTTGTCTATTACATATTGGGTGTACGGAACGGTATCTGAGCGAATTTGAAACCCTTGTTTTATGCATCACCCCACCTCACCTTTCCCGTTAAGCAGGCATATTGTGATTTGTAAACGTGTGACTCTGTTCTGTTTTGTAAATCAGTTCAAGTGTAGCGGTTTTTACATTCCCTCTATAAGTGATAGCTTATGATAAGTGTCTTTTTCTGTGTGACTTATTTCACTTAGGATCATCGTACCTAAATCCACTCATCTTGCTTCTACTAGCCTTATGACATTGATTTCATGTCTGAGTGATATTCCATTGTACATAAGGACCACAACTTCTTTATCCATTTTTCTCTTTCCTGGGATATTTAAGGTGTCATGAAGTGGAGGTTCTTGTCAACAGAGCAGCCCTAAACTTTGGGGTGCCTGTGTCTTGCTGATTTTTAGTTTTCCCAATTTATACGCCCATGAGTGGACGTGCCCTATACTCCCTAAGCTGTGTTTTTTCGATGTTTCAGGACACACCGTACACTTCTCCAGAGTGGCTGTTGGCAATTTACATCCCTCCCTTCAGCGTAGCAAGGCTGCCATTTCTCCATGGCCTGTCCTGCATTTCTGGTTTTGACACTTTTTGCAGCATGACCCTTTTGACCGATGGGAAGCGAGACTTCTTTGTAGCGCTGATTAGCCTTTCCAGGTTGCTTGGTTGGCCAAAAAGGGCGTATGCGTTTTTTCCTGAATATATTCAGGAAAAAACGCATACGCCCTTTTTGGCCAAGGGCATCATTGTCGACGTTTTGCCGCTTTTCATGTGTTTTAAACGCGATTTGAATATACCTCCTGAAATCTGTTTCCTGCAATTCTGCCTTGCTTTCAAATCCTCTTCGTTGCCTTCCCTCAATATATCTGTGGATGAGAGTTATCATTTATAACTCTGCGGGTTTGTGAATTGCAGTGTCCCTGAGCTCCATTTTTCAACTCGCTTTTTTGGGAGCTGGCCGCAAAAGCGCGGGATTGCCTCAGGCCCTATTCTGCTTCTGGGCGGCAGGCTGAGCCTGTGGTTAATTCTTCTTCCTGATGGGAAAATAGAGTGACCTGTGCCTGTCCCAACACCTAGATCTAGTCTCTCATTGGTTGCCCCTCTTCCCGTTCATCCTTAGGACAAATTGCAACATGTAGGAAACAGGAGCTTAAAGGTGCTGATTCTCCAAGTAGGGAGATTGCTAGTAAAGTAGCTGGAAAGGCGAACCCGAGCACAAGGAGATGAGAAATGAGGTGCGTATTAGAAACCTTTCAAAATCACACGGTGTACCATCTTCTGGGTTTCTCATGCATGTTTTCGATGTAGGAAGATGCCCTTGAACCTGGAGATTTGGGACCCATGGGATGGGTACCAGGCAGTATTATTTTGAAGGGTCTGCGTTTGCTCACCCAACCTTTCAGCCCCAAGAGTGTCCACCCTTATGTCTCATCCAGCTGTGGGTCTAGATATGGTCAATCCAGGTTGCATCACAGCCTCTGAACGAATTTTGTAAGAATTTCTCTCTCTTTCACTGTCTTTGTTTTACGGGTTTTTAAAAGTAATTTATATTTATAATGGGGTTTAGCTGCTTTTCACGGCTGTGTTTATGCGGCTTTACACCCACTTGACTCACTTCCAGACAGATATCAATACATAGTTTTTAAGATTCTTACTAGTCACATATATTCTTGTGCGGTGAATAGGGGGTGTTGAGTCCAGTTCACTGAGCAAGGAGTAGGTCTTGTCTATTACATATTGGGTGTATGGAACGGTATCTGAGCGAATTTGAAACCCTTGTTTTATGCATCACCCCACCTCACCTTTCCCGTTAAGCAGCCATAGTGTGTTTTCTAAACGTGTGACTCTGTTCTGTTTTGTAATTCAGTTCAAGTGTAGCGGTTTTTACATTCCCTCTATAAGTGATACCTTATGATAAGTGTCTATTTCTGTGTGACTTATTTCATTTAGAATCGTCGTACCTAAATCCACTCATCTTGCTTCTACTAGCCTTATGACATTGATTTCATGTCTGAGTGATATTCCATTGTACATAAGGACCACAACTTCTTTATCCATTTTTCTCTTTCCTGGGATATTTAAGGTGTCATGAAGTGGAGGTTCTTGTCAACAGAGCAGCCCTAAACTTTGGGGTGCCTGTGTCTTGCTGATTTTTAGTTTTCCCAATTTATACGCCCATGAGTGGACGTGCCCTATGCTCCCTAAGCTGTGTTTTTTCGATGTTTCAGGACACACCGTACACTTCTCCAGAGTGGCTGTTGGCAATTTACATCCCGCCCATCAGTGTAGCAAGGCTGCCATTTCTCCATGGCCTGTCCTGCATTTCTGGTTTTGACACTTTTTGCAGCATGACCCTTTTGACCGATGGGAAGCGAGACTTCTTTGGAGCGCTGATTTGCCTTTCCAGGTTGCTTGGTTGGCCAAAAAGGGCGTATGCGTTTTTTCCTGAATATATTCAGGAAAAAACGCATACGCCCTTTTTGGCCAAGGGCATCATTGTCGAAGTTTTGCCGCTTTTCATGTGCTTTAAAGGCGATTCGAATCTACCTCCTGAAATCTGTTTACTGCAATTCTGCCTTGCTTATAAATCCTCTTCCTTGCCTTCCCTCAATATATCTGTGGACGAGAGTTATCATTTATATCTCAGCAGGTTTGTGAATGGCAGTGCCCCTGAGCTCCATTTTTCAACTGTCTTTTTTGGGAGCTGGCCGCAAAAGCACGGGATTGCCTCAGGCCCTATTCAGGTTCCGGGGGGCAGGCTGAGCCTGTGGTTAATTCTTCTTCCTGATGGGAAAATAGAGTGACCTGTGCCTGTCCCAACACCTAGATCTAGTCTCTCATTGGTTGCCCCTCTTCCCGTTCATCCTTAGGACAAATTGCAACCTGTAGGAAACAGGAGCTTAAAGGTGCTAATTCTCCAAGTAGGGAGATTGCTAGTAAAGTAGCTGGAAAGGCGAACCCGAGCACAAGGAGATGAGAAATGAGGTGCGTATTAGAAACCTTTCAAAATCACACGGTGTACCATCTTCTGGGTTTCTCATGCATGTTTTCGATGTAGGAAGATGCCCTTGAACCTGGAGATTTGGGACCCATGGGATGGGTACCAGGCAGTATTACTTTAAAGGGTCTGCGTTTGCTCACCCAACCTCACCCAACCTTTCAGCCCCAAGAGTGTCCACCCTTATGTCTCATCCAGCTGTGGGTCTAGATATGGTCAATCCAGGTTGCATCACAGCCTCTGAACGAATTTTGTAAGAATTTCTCTCTCTTTCACTGTCTTTGTTTTACGGGTTTTTAAAAGTAATTTATTTTTATAATGGGGTTTAGCTGCTTTTCACGGCTGTGTTTATGCGGCTTTACACCCACTTGACTCACTTCCAGACAGATATCAATACATAGGTTTAAGATTCTTACTAGTCACATATATTCTTGTGCGGTGAATAGGGGGTGTTGAGTCCAGTTCACTGAGCAAAGAGTATGTCTTGTCTATTACATATTGGGTGTACGGAACGGTATCTGAGCGAATTTGAAACCCTTGTTTTATGCATCACCCCACCTCACCTTTCCCGTTAAGCAGGCATATTGTGATTTGTAAACGTGTGACTCTGTTCTGTTTTGTAAATCAGTTCAAGTGTAGCGGTTTTTACATTCCCTCTATAAGTGATAGCTTATGATAAGTGTCTTTTTCTGTGTGACTTATTTCACTTAGGATCATCGTACCTAAATCCACTCATCTTGCTTCTACTAGCCTTATGACATTGATTTCATGTCTGAGTGATATTCCATTGTACATAAGGACCACAACTTCTTTATCCATTTTTCTCTTTCCTGGGATATTTAAGGTGTCATGAAGTGGAGGTTATTGTCAACAGAGCAGCCCTAAACTTTGGGGTGCCTGTGTCTTGCTGATTTTTAGTTTTCCCAATTTATACGCCCATGAGTGGACGTGCCCTATACTCCCTAAGCTGTGTTTTTTCGATGTTTCAGGACACACCGTACACTTCTCCAGAGTGGCTGTTGGCAATTTACATCCCTCCCATCAGCGTAGCAAGGCTGCCATTTCTCCATGGCCTGTCCTGCATTTCTGGTTTTGACACTTTTTGCAGCATGACCCTTTTGACCGATGGGAAGCGAGACTTCTTTGTAGCGCTGATTAGCCTTTCCAGGTTGCTTGGTTGGCCAAAAAGGGCGTATGCGTTTTTTCCTGAATATATTCAGGAAAAAACGCATACGCCCTTTTTGGCCAAGGGCATCATTGTCGACGTTTTGCCGCTTTTCATGTGTTTTAAACGCGATTTGAATATACCTCCTGAAATCTGTTTCCTGCAATTCTGCCTTGCTTTCAAATCCTCTTCGTTGCCTTCCCTCAATATATCTGTGGATGAGAGTTATCATTTATAACTCTGCGGGTTTGTGAATTGCAGTGTCCCTGAGCTCCATTTTTCAACTCGCTTTTTTGGGAGCTGGCCGCAAAAGCGCGGGATTGCCTCAGGCCCTATTCTGCTTCTGGGCGGCAGGCTGAGCCTGTGGTTAATTCTTCTTCCTGATGGGAAAATAGAGTGACCTGTGCCTGTCCCAACACCTAGATCTAGTCTCTCATTGGTTGCCCCTCTTCCCGTTCATCCTTAGGACAAATTGCAACATGTAGGAAACAGGAGCTTAAAGGTGCTGATTCTCCAAGTAGGGAGATTGCTAGTAAAGTAGCTGGAAAGGCGAACCCGAGCACAAGGAGATGAGAAATGAGGTGCGTATTAGAAACCTTTCAAAATCACACGGTGTACCATCTTCTGGGTTTCTCATGCATGTTTTCGATGTAGGAAGATGCCCTTGAACCTGGAGATTTGGGACCCATGGGATGGGTACCAGGCAGTATTACTTTGAAGGGTCTGCGTTTGCTCACCCAACCTTTCAGCCCCAAGAGTGTCCACCCTTATGTCTCATCCAGCTGTGGGTCTAGATATGGTCAATCCAGGTTGCATCACAGCCTCTGAACGAATTTTGTAAGAATTTCTCTCTCTTTCACTGTCTTTGTTTTACGGGTTTTTAAAAGTAATTTATATTTATAATGGGGTTTAGCTGCTTTTCACGGCTGTGTTTATGTGGCTTTACACCCACTTGACTCACTTCCAGACAGATATCAATACATAGTTTTTAAGATTCTTACTAGTCACATATATTCTTGTGCGGTGAATAGGGGGTGTTGAGTCCAGTTCACTGAGCAAGGAGTAGGTCTTGTCTATTACATATTGGGTGTATGGAACGGTATCTGAGCGAATTTGAAACCCTTGTTTTATGCATCACCCCACCTCACCTTTCCCGTTAAGCAGCCATAGTGTGTTTTCTAAACGTGTGACTCTGTTCTGTTTTGTAATTCAGTTCAAGTGTAGCGGTTTTTACATTCCCTCTATAAGTGATACCTTATGATAAGTGTCTATTTCTGTGTGACTTATTTCATTTAGAATCGTCGTACCTAAATCCACTCATCTTGCTTCTACTAGCCTTATGACATTGATTTCATGTCTGAGTGATATTCCATTGTACATAAGGACCACAACTTCTTTATCCATTTTTCTCTTTCCTGGGATATTTAAGGTGTCATGAAGTGGAGGTTCTTGTCAACAGAGCAGCCCTAAACTTTGGGGTGCCTGTGTCTTGCTGATTTTTAGTTTTCCCAATTTATACGCCCATGAGTGGACGTGCCCTATGCTCCCTAAGCTGTGTTTTTTCGATGTTTCAGGACACACCGTACACTTCTCCAGAGTGGCTGTTTGCAATTTACATCCCGCCCATCAGTGTAGCAAGGCTGCCATTTCTCCATGGCCTGTCCTGCATTTCTGGTTTTGACACTTTTTGCAGCATGACCCTTTTGACCGATGGGAAGCGAGACTTCTTTGGAGCGCTGATTTGCCTTTCCAGGTTGCTTGGTTGGCCAAAAAGGGCGTATGCGTTTTTTCCTGAATATATTCAGGAAAAAACGCATACGCCCTTTTTGGCCAAGGGCATCATTGTCGAAGTTTTGCCGCTTTTCATGTGCTTTAAATGCGATTCGAATCTACCTCCTGAAATCTGTTTACTGCAATTCTGCCTTGCTTATAAATCCTCTTCCTTGCCTTCCCTCAATATATCTGTGGACGAGAGTTATCATTTATATCTCAGCAGGTTTGTGAATGGCAGTGCCCCTGAGCTCCATTTTTCAACTGTCTTTTTTGGGAGCTGGCCGCAAAAGCACGGGATTGCCTCAGGCCCTATTCAGGTTCCGGGGGGCAGGCTGAGCCTGTGGTTAATTCTTCTTCCTGATGGGAAAATAGAGTGACCTGTGCCTGTCCCAACACCTAGATCTAGTCTCTCATTGGTTGCCCCTCTTCCCGTTCATCCTTAGGACAAATTGCAACCTGTAGGAAACAGGAGCTTAAAGGTGCTGATTCTCCAAGTAGGGAGATTGCTAGTAAAGTAGCTGGAAAGGCGAACCCGAGCACAAGGAGATGAGAAATGAGGTGCGTATTAGAAACCTTTCAAAATCACACGGTGTACCATCTTCTGGGTTTCTCATTCATGTTTTCGATGTAGGAAGATGCCCTTGAACCTGGAGATTTGGGACCCATGGGATGGGTACCAGGCAGTATTACTTTAAAGGGTCTGCGTTTGCTCACCCAACCTCACCCAACCTTTCAGCCCCAAGAGTGTCCACCCTTATGTCTCATCCAGCTGTGGGTCTAGATATGGTCAATCCAGGTTGCATCACAGCCTCTGAACGAATTTTGTAAGAATTTCTCTCTCTTTCACTGTCTTTGTTTTACGGGTTTTTAAAAGTAATTTATTTTTATAATGGGGTTTAGCTGCTTTTCACGGCTGTGTTTATGCGGCTTTACACCCACTTGACTCACTTCCAGACAGATATCAATACATAGGTTTTAAGATTCTTACTAGTCACATATATTCTTGTGCGGTGAATGGGGGTGTTGAGTCCAGTTCACTGAGCAAGGAGTAGGTCTTATCTATTACATATTGGGTGTATGGAACGGTATCTGAGCGAATTTGAAACCCTTGTTTTATGCATCACCCCACCTCACCTTTCCCGTTAAGCAGCCATAGTGTGTTTTCTAAACGTGTGACTCTGTTCTGTTTTGTAATTCAGTTCAAGTGTAGCGGGTTTTACATCCCCTCTATAAGTGATAGCTTATGATAAGTGTCTATTTCTGTGTGACTTATTTCATTTAGAATCGTCGTACCTAAATCCACTCATCTTGCTTCTACTAGCCTTATGACATTGATTTCATGTCTGAGTGATATTCCATTGTACATAAGGACCACAACTTCTTTATCCATTTTTCTCTTTCCTGGGATATTTAAGGTGTCATGAAGTGGAGGTTCTTGTCAACAGAGCAGCCCTAAACTTTGGGGTGCCTGTGTCTTGCTGATTTTTAGTTTTCCCAATTTATACGCCCATGAGTGGACGTGCCCTATGCTCCCTAAGCTGTGTTTTTTCGATGTTTCAGGACACACCGTACACTTCTCCAGAGTGGCTGTTGGCAATTTACATCCCGCCCATCAGTGTAGCAAGGCTGCCATTTCTCCATGGCCTGTCCTGCATTTCTGGTTTTGACACTTTTTGCAGCATGACCCTTTTGACCGATGGGAAGCGAGACTTCTTTGGAGCGCTGATTTGCCTTTCCAGGTTGCTTGGTTGGCCAAAAAGGGCGTATGCGTTTTTTCCTGAATATATTCAGGAAAAAACGCATACGCCCTTTTTGGCCAAGGGCATCATTGTCGAAGTTTTGCCGCTTTTCATGTGCTTTAAAGGCGATTCGAATCTACCTCCTGAAATCTGTTTACTGCAATTCTGCCTTGCTTATAAATCCTCTTCCTTGCCTTCCCTCAATATATCTGTGGACGAGAGTTATCATTTATATCTCAGCAGGTTTGTGAATGGCAGTGCCCCTGAGCTCCATTTTTCAACTGTCTTTTTTGGGAGCTGGCCGCAAAAGCACGGGATTGCCTCAGGCCCTATTCAGGTTCCGGGGGGCAGGCTGAGCCTGTGGTTAATTCTTCTTCCTGATGGGAAAATAGAGTGACCTGTGCCTGTCCCAACACCTAGATCTAGTCTCTCATTGGTTGCCCCTCTTCCCGTTCATCCTTAGGACAAATTGCAACCTGTAGGAAACAGGAGCTTAAAGGTGCTGATTCTCCAAGTAGGGAGATTGCTAGTAAAGTAGCTGGAAAGGCGAACCCGAGCACAAGGAGATGAGAAATGAGGTGCGTATTAGAAACCTTTCAAAATCACACGGTGTACCATCTTCTGGGTTTCTCATGCATGTTTTCGATGTAGGAAGATGCCCTTGAACCTGGAGATTTGGGACCCATGGGATGGGTACCAGGCAGTATTACTTTAAAGGGTCTGCGTTTGCTCACCCAACCTCACCCAACCTTTCAGCCCCAAGAGTGTCCACCCTTATGTCTCATCCAGCTGTGGGTCTAGATATGGTCAATCCAGGTTGCATCACAGCCTCTGAACGAATTTTGTAAGAATTTCTCTCTCTTTCACTGTCTTTGTTTTACGGGTTTTTAAAAGTAATTTATTTTTATAATGGGGTTTAGCTGCTTTTCACGGCTGTGTTTATGCGGCTTTACACCCACTTGACTCACTTCCAGACAGATATCAATACATAGGTTTTAAGATTCTTACTAGTCACATATATTCTTGTGCGGTGAATGGGGGTGTTGAGTCCAGTTCACTGAGCAAGGAGTAGGTCTTGTCTATTACATATTGGGTGTATGGAACGGTATCTGAGCGAATTTGAAACCCTTGTTTTATGCATCACCCCACCTCACCTTTCCCGTTAAGCAGCCATAGTGTGTTTTCTAAACGTGTGACTCTGTTCTGTTTTGTAATTCAGTTCAAGTGTAGCGGGTTTTACATCCCCTCTATAAGTGATAGCTTATGATAAGTGTCTATTTCTGTGTGACTTATTTCACTTAGAATCGTCGTACCTAAATCCACTCATCTTGCTTCTACTAGCTTTATGACATTGATTTCATGTCTGAGTGATATTCCATTGTACATAAGGACCACAACTTCTTTATCCATTTTTCTCTTTCCTGGGATATTTAAGGTGTCATGAAGTGGAGGTTCTTGTCAACAGAGCAGCCCTAAACTTTGGGGTGCCTGTGTCTTGCTGATTTTTAGTTTTCCCAATTTATACGCCCATGAGTGGACGTGCCCTATGCTCCCTAAGCTGTGTTTTTTCGATGTTTCAGGACACACCGTACACTTCTCCAGAGTGGCTGTTGGCAATTTACATCCCGCCCATCAGTGTAGCAAGGCTGCCATTTCTCCATGGCCTGTCCTGCATTTCTGGTTTTGACACTTTTTGCAGCATGACCCTTTTGACCGATGGGAAGCGAGACTTCTTTGGAGCGCTGATTTGCCTTTCCAGGTTGCTTGGTTGGCCAAAAAGGGCGTATGCGTTTTTTCCTGAATATATTCAGGACAAAACGCATACGCCCTTTTTGGCCAAGGGCATCATTGTCGAAGTTTTGCCGCTTTTCATGTGCTTTAAAGGCGATTCGAATCTACCTCCTGAAATCTGTTTACTGCAATTCTGCCTTGCTTATAAATCCTCTTCCTTGCCTTCCCTCAATATATCTGTGGACGAGAGTTATCATTTATATCTCAGCAGGTTTTTGAATTGCAGTGCCCCTGAGCTCCATTTTTCAACTGTCTTTTTTGGGAGCTGGCCGCAAAAGCACGGGATTGCCTCAGGCCCTATTCAGGTTCCAGGGGGCAGGCTGAGCCTGTGGTTAATTCTTCTTCCTGTTGGGAAAATAGAGTGACCTGTGCCTGTCCCAACACCTAGATCTAATCTCTCATTGGTTGCCCCTCTTCCCGTTCATCCTTAGGACAAATTGCAACCTGTAGGAAACAGGAGCTTAAAGGTGCTGATTCTCCAAGTAGGAAGATTGCTAGTAAAGTAGCTGGAAAGGCGAACCCGAGCACAAGGAGATGAGAAATGAGGTGCGTATTAGAAACCTTTCAAAATCACACGGTGTACCATCTTCTGGGTTTCTCATGCATGTTTTCGATGTAGGAAGATGCCCTTGAACCTGGAGATTTGGGACCCATGGGATGGGTACCAGGCAGTATTACTTTAAAGGGTCTGCGTTTGCTCACCCAACCTCACCCAACCTTTCAGCCCCAAGAGTGTCCACCCTTATGTCTCATCCAGCTGTGGGTCTAGATATGGTCAATCCAGGTTGCATCACAGCCTCTGAACGAATTTTGTAAGAATTTCTCTCTCTTTCACTGTCTTTGTTTTACGGGTTTTTAAAAGTAATTTATTTTTATAATGGGGTTTAGCTGCTTTTCACGGCTGTGTTTATGCGGCTTTACACCCACTTGACTCACTTCCAGACAGATATCAATACATAGGTTTAAGATTCTTACTAGTCACATATATTTTTGTGCGGTGAATAGGGGGTGTTGAGTCCAGTTCACTGAGCAAAGAGTATGTCTTGTCTATTACATATTGGGTGTACGGAACGGTATCTGAGCGAATTTGAAACCCTTGTTTTATGCATCACCCCACCTCACCTTTCCCGTTAAGCAGGCATATTGTGATTTGTAAACGTGTGACTCTGTTCTGTTTTGTAAATCAGTTCAAGTGTAGCGGTTTTTACATTCCCTCTATAAGTGATAGCTTATGATAAGTGTCTTTTTCTGTGTGACTTATTTCACTTAGGATCATCGTACCTAAATCCACTCATCTTGCTTCTACTAGCCTTATGACATTGATTTCATGTCTGAGTGATATTCCATTGTACATAAGGACCACAACTTCTTTATCCATTTTTCTCTTTCCTGGGATATTTAAGGTGTCATGAAGTGGAGGTTATTGTCAACAGAGCAGCCCTAAACTTTGGGGTGCCTGTGTCTTGCTGATTTTTAGTTTTCCCAATTTATACGCCCATGAGTGGACGTGCCCTATACTCCCTAAGCTGTGTTTTTTCGATGTTTCAGGACACACCGTACACTTCTCCAGAGTGGCTGTTGGCAATTTACATCCCTCCCATCAGCGTAGCAAGGCTGCCATTTCTCCATGGCCTGTCCTGCATTTCTGGTTTTGACACTTTTTGCAGCATGACCCTTTTGACCGATGGGAAGCGAGACTTCTTTGTAGCGCTGATTAGCCTTTCCAGGTTGCTTGGTTGGCCAAAAAGGGCGTATGCGTTTTTTCCTGAATATATTCAGGAAAAAACGCATACGCCCTTTTTGGCCAAGGGCATCATTGTCGAAGTTTTGCCGCTTTTCATGTGCTTTAAAGGCGATTCGAATCTACCTCCTGAAATCTGTTTACTGCAATTCTGCCTTGCTTATAAATCCTCTTCCTTGCCTTCCCTCAATATATCTGTGGACGAGAGTTATCATTTATATCTCAGCAGGTTTGTGAATTGCAGTGCCCCTGAGCTCCATTTTTCAACTGTCTTTTTTGGGAGCTGGCCGCAAAAGCACGGGATTGCCTCAGGCCCTATTCAGGTTCCGGGGGGCAGGCTGAGCCTGTGGTTAATTCTTCTTCCTGATGGGAAAATAGAGTGACCTGTGCCTGTCCCAACACCTAGATCTAGTCTCTCATTGGTTGCCCCTCTTCCCGTTCATCCTTAGGACAAATTGCAACCTGTAGGAAACAGGAGCTTAAAGGTGCTGATTCTCCAAGTAGGGAGATTGCTAGTAAAGTAGCTGGAAAGGCGAACCCGAGCACAAGGAGATGAGAAATGAGGTGCGTATTAGAAACCTTTCAAAATCACACGGTGTACCATCTTCTGGGTTTCTCATGCATGTTTTCGATGTAGGAAGATGCCCTTGAACCTGGAGATTTGGGACCCATGGGATGGGTACCAGGCAGTATTACTTTAAAGGGTCTGCGTTTGCTCACCCAACCTCACCCAACCTTTCAGCCCCAAGAGTGTCCACCCTTATGTCTCATCCAGCTGTGGGTCTAGATATGGTCAATCCAGGTTGCATCACAGCCTCTGAACGAATTTTGTAAGAATTTCTCTCTCTTTCACTGTCTTTGTTTTACGGGTTTTTAAAAGTAATTTATTTTTATAATGGGGTTTAGCTGCTTTTCACGGCTGTGTTTATGCGGCTTTACACCCACTTGACTCACTTCCAGACAGATATCAATACATAGGTTTTAAGATTCTTACTAGTCACATATATTCTTGTGCGGTGAATAGGGGGTGTTGAGTCCAGTTCACTGAGCAAGGAGTAGGTCTTGTCTATTACATATTGGGTGTATGGAACGGTATCTGAGCGAATTTGAAACCCTTGTTTTATGCATCACCCCACCTCACCTTTCCCGTTAAGCAGCCATAGTGTGTTTTCTAAACGTGTGACTCTGTTCTGTTTTGTAATTCAGTTCAAGTGTAGCGGTTTTTACATTCCCTCTATAAGTGATAGCTTATGATAAGTGTCTATTTCTGTGTGACTTATTTCACTTAGAATCGTCGTACCTAAATCCACTCATCTTGCTTCTACTAGCCTTATGACATTGATTTCATGTCTGAGTGATATTCCATTGTACATAAGGACCACAACTTCTTTATCCATTTTTCTCTTTCCTGGGATATTTAAGGTGTCATGAAGTGGAGGTTCTTGTCAACAGAGCAGCCCTAAACTTTGGGGTGCCTGTGTCTTGCTGATTTTTAGTTTTCCCAATTTATACGCCCATGAGTGGACGTGCCCTATGCTCCCTAAGCTGTGTTTTTTCGATGTTTCAGGACACACCGTACACTTCTCCAGAGTGGCTGTTGGCAATTTACATCCCGCCCATCAGTGTAGCAAGGCTGCCATTTCTCCATGGCCTGTCCTGCATTTCTGGTTTTGACACTTTTTGCAGCATGACCCTTTTGACCGATGGGAAGCGAGACTTCTTTGGAGCGCTGATTTGCCTTTCCAGGTTGCTTGGTTGGCCAAAAAGGGCGTATGCGTTTTTTCCTGAATATATTCAGGAAAAAACGCATACGCCCTTTTTGGCCAAGGGCATCATTGTCGACGTTTTGCCGCTTTTCATGTGTTTTAAATGCGATTTGAATATACCTCCTGAAATCTGTTTCCTGCAATTCTGCCTTGCTTTCAAATCCTCTTCGTTGCCTTCCCTCAATATATCTGTGGATGAGAGTTATCATTTATAACTCTGCGGGTTTGTGAATTGCAGTGTCCCTGAGCTCCATTTTTCAACTCGCTTTTTTGGGAGCTGGCCGCAAAAGCGCGGGATTGCCTCAGGCCCTATTCTGCTTCTGGGCGGCAGGCTGAGCCTGTGGTTAATTCTTCTTCCTGAGGGGAAAAAAGAGTGACCTGTGCCTGTCCCAACACCTAGATCTAGTCTCTCATTGGTTGCCCCTCTTCCCGTTCATCCTCAGGACAAATTGCAACCTGTAGGGAACAGGAGCTTAAATGTGCTGATTCTCCAAGTAGGGAGATTTCTAGTAAAGTAGCTGGAAAGGCGAACCCGAGCACAAGGAGATGAGAAATGAGGTGCGTATTAGAAACCTTTCAAAATCACACGGTGTACCATCTTCTGGGTTTCTCATGCATGTTTTCGATGTAGGAAGATGCCCTTGAACCTGGAGATTTGGGACCCATGGGATGGGTACCACGCAGTATTACTTTAAAGGGTCTGCGTTTGCTCACCCAACCTCACCCAACCTTTCAGCCCCAAGAGTGTCCACCCTTATGTCTCATCCAGCTGTGGGTCTAGATATGGTCAATCCAGGTTGCATCACAGCCTCTGAACGAATTTTGTAAGAATTTCTCTCTCTTTCACTGTCTTTGTTTTATGGGTTTTTAAAAGTAATTTATTTTTATAATGGGGTTTAGCTGCTTTTCACGGCTGTGTTTATGCGGCTTTACAACCACTTGACTCACTTCCAGACAGATATCAATACATAGGTTTTAAGATTCTTACTAGTCACATATATTCTTGTGCGGTGAATAGGGGGTGTTGAGTCCAGTTCACTGAGCAAGGAGTAGGTCTTGTCTATTACATATTGGGTGTATGGAACGGTATCTGAGCGAATTTGAAACCCTTGTTTTATGCATCACCCCACCTCACCTTTCCCGTTAAGCAGCCATAGTGTGTTTTCTAAACGTGTGACTCTGTTCTGTTTTGTAATTCAGTTCAAGTGTAGCGGGTTTTACATTCCCTCTATAAGTGATAGCTTATGATAAGTGTCTATTTCTGTGTGACTTATTTCACTTAGAATCGTCGTACCTAAATCCACTCATCTTGCTTCTACTAGCCTTATGACATTGATTTCATGTCTGAGTGATATTCAATTGTACATAAGGACCACAACTTCTTTATCCATTTTTCTCTTTCCTGGGATATTTAAGGTGTCATGAAGTGGAGGTTCTTGTCAACAGAGCAGCCCTAAACTTTGGGGTGCCTGTGTCTTGCTGATTTTTAGTTTTCCCAATTTATACGCCCATGAGTGGACGTGCCCTATGCTCCCTAAGCTGTGTTTTTTCGATGTTTCAGGACACACCGTACACTTCTCCAGAGTGGCTGTTGGCAATTTACATCCCGCCCATCAGTGTAGCAAGGCTGCCATTTCTCCATGGCCTGTCCTGCATTTCTGGTTTTGACACTTTTTGCAGCATGACCCTTTTGACCGATGGGAAGCGAGACTTCTTTGGAGCGCTGATTTGCCTTTCCAGGTTGCTTGGTTGGCCAAAAAGGGCGTATGCGTTTTTTCCTGAATATATTCAGGAAAAAACGCATACGCCCTTTTTGGCCAAGGGCATCATTGTCGAAGTTTTGCCGCTTTTCATGTGCTTTAAAGGCGATTCGAATCTACCTCCTGAAATCTGTTTACTGCAATTCTGCCTTGCTTATAAATCCTCTTCCTTGCCTTCCCTCAATATATCTGTGGACGAGAGTTATCATTTATATCTCAGCAGGTTTGTGAATTGCAGTGCCCCTGAGCTCCATTTTTCAACTGTCATTTTTGGGAGCTGGCCGCAAAAGCACGGGATTGCCTCAGGCCCTATTCAGGTTCCGGGGGGCAGGCTGAGCCTGTGGTTAATTCTTCTTCCTGATGGGAAAATAGAGTGACCTGTGCCTGTCCCAACACCTAGATCTAGTCTCTCATTGGTTGCCCCTCTTCCCGTTCATCCTTAGGACAAATTGCAACCTGTAGGAAACAGGAGCTTAAAGGTGCTAATTCTCCAAGTAGGGAGATTGCTAGTAAAGTAGCTGGAAAGGCGAACCCGAGCACAAGGAGATGAGAAATGAGGTGCGTATTAGAAACCTTTCAAAATCACACGGTGTACCATCTTCTGGGTTTCTCATGCATGTTTTCGATGTAGGAAGATGCCCTTGAACCTGGAGATTTGGGACCCATGGGATGGGTACCACGCAGTATTACTTTAAAGGGTCTGCGTTTGCTCACCCAACCTCACCCAACCTTTCAGCCCCAAGAGTGTCCACCCTTATGTCTCATCCAGCTGTGGGTCTAGATATGGTCAATCCAGGTTGCATCACAGCCTCTGAACGAATTTTGTAAGAATTTCTCTCTCTTTCACTGTCTTTGTTTTATGGGTTTTTAAAAGTAATTTATTTTTATAATGGGGTTTAGCTGCTTTTCACAGCTGTGTTTATGCGGCTTTACACCCACTTGACTCACTTCCAGACAGATATCAATACATAGGTTTTAAGATTCTTACTAGTCACATATATTTTTGTGCGGTGAATAGGGGGTGTTGAGTCCAGTTCACTGAGCAAGGAGTAGGTCTTGTCTATTACATATTGGGTGTATGGAACGGTATCTGAGCGAATTTGAAACCCTTGTTTTATGCATCACCCCACCTCACCTTTCCCGTTAAGCAGCCATAGTGTGTTTTCTAAACGTGTGACTCTGTTCTGTTTTGTAATTCAGTTCAAGTGTAGCGGGTTTTACATTCCCTCTATAAGTGATAGCTTATGATAAGTGTCTATTTCTGTGTGACTTATTTCACTTAGAATCGTCGTACCTAAATCCACTCATCTTGCTTCTACTAGCCTTATGACATTGATTTCATGTCTGAGTGATATTCCATTGTACATAAGGACCACAACTTCTTTATCCATTTTTCTCTTTCCTGGGATATTTAAGGTGTCATGAAGTGGAGGTTCTTGTCAACAGAGCAGCCCTAAACTTTGGGGTGCCTGTGTCTTGCTGATTTTTAGTTTTCCCAATTTATACGCCCATGAGTGGACGTGCCCTATGCTCCCTAAGCTGTGTTTTTTCGATGTTTCAGGACACACCGTACACTTCTCCAGAGTGGCTGTTGGCAATTTACATCCCGCCCATCAGTGTAGCAAGGCTGCCATTTCTCCATGGCCTGTCCTGCATTTCTGGTTTTGACACTTTTTGCAGCATGACCCTTTTGACCGATGGGAAGCGAGACTTCTTTGGAGCGCTGATTTGCCTTTCCAGGTTGCTTGGTTGGCCAAAAAGGGCGTATGCGTTTTTTCCTGAATATATTCAGGAAAAAACGCATACGCCCTTTTTGGCCAAGGGCATCATTGTCGAAGTTTTGCCGCTTTTCATGTGCTTTAAAGGCGATTCGAATCTACCTCCTGAAATCTGTTTACTGCAATTCTGCCTTGCTTATAAATCCTCTTCCTTGCCTTCCCTCAATATATCTGTGGACGAGAGTTATCATTTATATCTCAGCAGGTTTGTGAATTGCAGTGCCCCTGAGCTCCATTTTTCAACTGTCATTTTTGGGAGCTGGCCGCAAAAGCACGGGATTGCCTCAGGCCCTATTCAGGTTCCGGGGGGCAGGCTGAGCCTGTGGTTAATTCTTCTTCCTGATGGGAAAATAGAGTGACCTGTGCCTGTCCCAACACCTAGATCTAGTCTCTCATTGGTTGCCCCTCTTCCCGTTCATCCTTAGGACAAATTGCAACCTGTAGGAAACAGGAGCTTAAAGGTGCTAATTCTCCAAGTAGGGAGATTGCTAGTAAAGTAGCTGGAAAGGCGAACCCGAGCACAAGGAGATGAGAAATGAGGTGCGTATTAGAAACCTTTCAAAATCACACGGTGTACCATCTTCTGGGTTTCTCATGCATGTTTTCGATGTAGGAAGATGCCCTTGAACCTGGAGATTTGGGACCCATGGGATGGGTACCACGCAGTATTACTTTAAAGGGTCTGCGTTTGCTCACCCAACCTCACCCAACCTTTCAGCCCCAAGAGTGTCCACCCTTATGTCTCATCCAGCTGTGGGTCTAGATATGGTCAATCCAGGTTGCATCACAGCCTCTGAACGAATTTTGTAAGAATTTCTCTCTCTTTCACTGTCTTTGTTTTACGGGTTTTTAAAAGTAATTTATTTTTATAATGGGGTTTAGCTGCTTTTCACGGCTGTGTTTATGCGGCTTTACACCCACTTGACTCACTTCCAGACAGATATCAATACATAGGTTTAAGATTCTTACTAGTCACATATATTCTTGTGCGGTGAATAGGGGGTGTTGAGTCCAGTTCACTGAGCAAAGAGTAGGTCTTGTCTATTACATATTGGGTGTACGGAACGGTATCTGAGCGAATTTGAAACCCTTGTTTTATGCATCACCCCACCTCACCTTTCCCGTTAAGCAGGCATATTGTGATTTGTAAACGTGTGACTCTGTTCTGTTTTGTAAATCAGTTCAAGTGTAGCGGTTTTTACATTCCCTCTATAAGTGATAGCTTATGATAAGTGTCTTTTTCTGTGTGACTTATTTCACTTAGGATCATCGTACCTAAATCCACTCATCTTGCTTCTACTAGCCTTATGACATTGATTTCATGTCTGAGTGATATTCCATTGTACATAAGGACCACAACTTCTTTATCCATTTTTCTCTTTCCTGGGATATTTAAGGTGTCATGAAGTGGAGGTTCTTGTCAACAGAGCAGCCCTAAACTTTGGGGTGCCTGTGTCTTACTGATTTTTAGTTTTCCCAATTTATACGCCCATGAGTGGACGTGCCCTATACTCCCTAAGCTGTGTTTTTTCGATGTTTCAGGACACACCGTACACTTCTCCCGAGTGGCTGTTGGCAATTTACATCCCTCCCATCAGCTTAGCAAGGCTGCCATTTCTCCATGGCCTGTCCTGCATTTCTGGTTTTGACACTTTTTGCAGCATGACCCTTTTGACCGATGGGAAGCGAGACTTCTTTGTAGCGCTGATTAGCCTTTCCAGGTTGCTTGGTTGGCCAAAAAGGGCGTATGCGTTTTTTCCTGAATATATTCAGGAAAAAACGCATACGCCCTTTTTGGCCAAGGGCATCATTGTCGACGTTTTGCCGCTTTTCATGTGTTTTAAACGCGATTTGAATATACCTCCTGAAATCTGTTTCCTGCAATTCTGCCTTGCTTTCAAATCCTCTTCGTTGCCTTCCCTCAATATATCTGTGGATGAGAGTTATCATTTATAACTCTGCGGGTTTGTGAATTGCAGTGTCCCTGAGCTCCATTTTTCAACTCGCTTTTTTGGGAGCTGGCCGCAAAAGCGCGGGATTGCCTCAGGCCCTATTCTGCTTCTGGGCGGCAGGCGGAGCCTGTGGTTAATTCTTCTTCCTGATGGGAAAATAGAGTGACCTGTGCCTGTCCCAACACCTAGATCTAGTCTCTCATTGGTTGCCCCTCTTCCCGTTCATCCTTAGGACAAATTGCAACATGTAGGAAACAGGAGCTTAAAGGTGCTGATTCTCCAAGTAGGGAGATTGCTAGTAAAGTAGCTGGAAAGGCGAACCCGAGCACAAGGAGATGAGAAATGAGGTGCGTATTAGAAACCTTTCAAAATCACACGGTGTACCATCTTCTGGGTTTCTCATGCATGTTTTCGATGTAGGAAGATGCCCTTGAACCTGGAGATTTGGGACCCATGGGATGGGTACCAGGCAGTATTACTTTGAAGGGTCTGCGTTTGCTCACCCAACCTTTCAGCCCCAAGAGTGTCCACCCTTATGTCTCATCCAGCTGTGGGTCTAGATATGGTCAATCCAGGTTGCATCAGAGCCTCTGAACGAATTTTGTAAGAATTTCTCTCTCTTTCACTGTCTTTGTTTTACGGGTTTTTAAAAGTAATTTATATTTATAATGGGGTTTAGCTGCTTTTCACGGCTGTGTTTATGCGGCTTTACACCCACTTGACTCACTTCCAGACAGATATCAATACATAGTTTTTAAGATTCTTACTAGTCACATATATTCTTGTGCGGGGAATAGGGGGTGTTGAGTCCAGTTCACTGAGCAAGGAGTAGGTCTTGTCTATTACATATTGGGTGTATGGAACGGTATCTGAGCGAATTTGAAACCCTTGTTTTATGCATCACCCCACCTCACCTTTCCCGTTAAGCAGCCATAGTGTGTTTTCTAAACGTGTGACTCTGTTCTGTTTTGTAATTCAGTTCAAGTGTAGCGGTTTTTACATTCCCTCTATAAGTGATACCTTATGATAAGTGTCTATTTCTGTGTGACTTATTTCATTTAGAATCGTCGTACCTAAATCCACTCATCTTGCTTCTACTAGCCTTATGACATTGATTTCATGTCTGAGTGATATTCCATTGTACATAAAGACCACAACTTCTTTATCCATTTTTCTCTTTCCTGGGATATTTAAGGTGTCATGAAGTGGAGGTTCTTGTCAACAGAGCAGCCCTAAACTTTGGGGTGCCTGTGTCTTGCTGATTTTTAGTTTTCCCAATTTATACGCCCATGAGTGGACGTGCCCTATGCTCCCTAAGCTGTGTTTTTTCGATGTTTCAGGACACACCGTACACTTCTCCAGAGTGGCTGTTGGCAATTTACATCCCGCCCATCAGTGTAGCAAGGCTGCCATTTCTCCATGGCTTGTCCTGTATTTCTGGTTTTGACACTTTTTGCAGCATGACCCTTTTGACCGATGGGAAGCGAGACTTCTTTGTAGCGCTGATTTGCCTTTCCAGGTTGCTTGGTTGGCCAAAAAGGGCGTATGCGTTTTTTCCTGAATATATTCAGGAAAAAACGCATACGCCCTTTTTGGCCAAGGGCATCATTGTCGAAGTTTTGCCGCTTTTCATGTGCTTTAAAGGCGATTCGAATCTACCTCCTGAAATCTGTTTACTGCAATTCTGCCTTGCTTATAAATCCTCTTCCTTGCCTTCCCTCAATATATCTGTGGACGAGAGTTATCATTTATATCTCAGCAGGTTTGTGAATTGCAGTGCCCCTGAGCTCCATTTTTCAACTGTCTTTTTTGGGAGCTGGCCGCAAAAGCACGGGATTGCCTCAGGCCCTATTCAGGTTCCGGGGGGCAGGCTGAGCCTGTGGTTAATTCTTCTTCCTGATGGGAAAATAGAGTGACCTGTGCCTGTCCCAACACCTAGATCTAGTCTCTCATTGGTTGCCCCTCTTCCCGTTCATCCTTAGGACAAATTGCAACCTGTAGGAAACAGGAGCTTAAAGGTGCTGATTCTCCAAGTAGGGAGATTGCTAGTAAAGTAGCTGGAAAGGCGAACCGGAGCACAAGGAGATGAGAAATGAGGTGCGTATTAGAAACCTTTCAAAATCACACGGTGTACCATCTTCTGGGTTTCTCATGCATGTTTTCGATGTAGGAAGATGCCCTTGAACCTGGAGATTTGGGACCCATGGGATGGGTACCAGGCAGTATTCCTTTAAAGGGTCTGCGTTTGCTCACCCAACCTCACCCAACCTTTCAGCCCCAAGAGTGTCCACCCTTATGTCTCATCCAGCTGTGGGTCTAGATATGGTCAATCCAGGTTGCATCACAGCCTCTGAACGAATTTTGTAAGAATTTCTCTCTCTTTCACTGTCTTTGTTTTACGGGTTTTTAAAAGTAATTTATTTTTATAATGGGGTTTAGCTGCTTTTCACGGCTGTGTTTATGCGGCTTTACACCCACTTGACTCACTTCCAGACAGATATCAATACATAGGTTTAAGATTCTTACTAGTCACATATATTCTTGTGCGGTGAATAGGGGGTGTTGAGTCCAGTTCACTGAGCAAAGAGTAGGTCTTGTCTATTACATATTGGGTGTACGGAAGGGATTCTGAGCGAATTTGAAACCCTTGTTTTATGCATCACCCCACCTCACCTTTCCCGTTAAGCAGGCATATTGTGATTTGTAAACGTGTGACTCTGTTCTGTTTTGTAAATCAGTTCAAGTGTAGCGGTTTTTACATTCCCTCTATAAGTGATAGCTTATGATAAGTGTCTTTTTCTGTGTGACTTATTTCACTTAGGATCATCGTACCTAAATCCACTCATCTTGCTTCTACTAGCCTTATGACATTGATTTCATGTCTGAGTGATATTCCATTGTACATAAGGACCACAACTTCTTTATCCATTTTTCTCTTTCCTGGGATATTTAAGGTGTCATGAAGTGGAGGTTCTTGTCAACAGAGCAGCCCTAAACTTTGGGGTGCCTGTGTCTTGCTGATTTTTAGTTTTCCCAATTTATACGCCCATGAGTGGACGTGCCCTATGCTCCCTAAGCTGTGTTTTTTCGATGTTTCAGGACACACCGTACACTTCTCCCGAGTGGCTGTTGGCAATTTACATCCCGCCCATCAGTGTAGCAAGGCTGCCATTTCTCCATGGCCTGTCCTGCATTTCTGGTTTTGACACTTTTTGCAGCATGACCCTTTTGACCGAAGGGAAGCGAGACTTCTTTGTAGCGCTGATTAGCCTTTCCAGGTTGCTTGGTTGGCCAAAAAGGGCGTATGCGTTTTTTCCTGAATATATTCAGGAAAAAACGCATACGCCCTTTTTGGCCAAGGGCATCATTGTCGACGTTTTGCCGCTTTTCATGTGTTTTAAACGCGATTTGAATATACCTCCTGAAATCTGTTTCCTGCAATTCTGCCTTGCTTTCAAATCCTCTTCGTTGCCTTCCCTCAATATATCTGTGGATGAGAGTTATCATTTATAACTCTGCGGGTTTGTGAATTGCAGTGTCCCTGAGCTCCATTTTTCAACTCGCTTTTTTGGGAGCTGGCCGCAAAAGCGCGGGATTGCCTCAGGCCCTATTCTGCTTCTGGGCGGCAGGCTGAGCCTGTGGTTAATTCTTCTTCCTGATGGGAAAATAGAGTGACCTGTGCCTGTCCCAACACCTAGATCTAGTCTCTCATTGGTTGCCCCTCTTCCCGTTCATCCTTAGGACAAATTGCAACATGTAGGAAACAGGAGCTTAAAGGTGCTGATTCTCCAAGTAGGGAGATTGCTAGTAAAGTAGCTGGAAAGGCGAACCCGAGCACAAGGAGATGAGAAATGAGGTGCGTATTAGAAACCTTTCAAAATCACACGGTGTACCATCTTCTGGGTTTCTCATGCATGTTTTCGATGTAGGAAGATGCCCTTGAACCTGGAGATTTGGGACCCATGGGATGGGTACCAGGCAGTATTACTTTGAAGGGTCTGCGTTTGCTCACCCAACCTTTCAGCCCCAAGAGTGTCCACCCTTATGTCTCATCCAGCTGTGGGTCTAGATATGGTCAATCCAGGTTGCATCACAGCCTCTGAACGAATTTTGTAAGAATTTCTCTCTCTTTCACTGTCTTTGTTTTACGGGTTTTTAAAAGTAATTTATTTTTATAATGGGGTTTAGCTGCTTTTCACGGCTGTGTTTATGCGGCTTTACACCCACTTGACTCACTTCCAGACAGATATCAATACATAGTTTTTAAGATTCTTACTAGTCACATATATTCTTGTGCGGTGAATAGGGGGTGTTGAGTCCAGTTCACTGAGCAAGGAGTAGGTCTTGTCTATTACATATTGGGTGTATGGAACGGTATCTGAGCGAATTTGAAACCCTTGTTTTATGCATCACCCCACCTCACCTTTCCCGTTAAGCAGCCATAGTGTGTTTTCTAAACGTGTGACTCTGTTCTGTTTTGTAATTCAGTTCAAGTGTAGCGGTTTTTACATTCCCTCTATAAGTGATACCTTATGATAAGTGTCTATTTCTGTGTGACTTATTTCATTTAGAATCGTCGTACGTAAATCCACTCATCTTGCTTCTACTAGCCTTATGACATTGATTTCATGTCTGAGTGATATTCCATTGTACATAAGGACCACAACTTCTGTATCCATTTTTCTCTTTCCTGGGATATTTAAGGTGTCATGAAGTGGAGGTTCTTGTCAACAGAGCAGCCCTAAACTTTGGGGTGCCTGTGTCTTGCTGATTTTTAGTTTTCCCAATTTATACGCCCATGAGTGGACGTGCCCTATGCTCCTAGAGCTGTGTTTTTTCGATGTTTCAGGACACACCGTACACTTCTCCAGAGTGGCTGTTGGCAATTTATATCCCGCCCATCAGTGTAGCAAGGCTGCCATTTCTCCATGGCCTGTCCTGCATTTCTGGTTTTGACACTTTTTGCAGCATGACCCTTTTGACCGATGGGAAGCGAGACTTCTTTGTAGCGCTGATTTGCCTTTCCAGGTTGCTTGGTTGGCCAAAAAGGGCGTATGCGTTTTTTCCTGAATATATTCAGGAAAAAACGCATACGCCCTTTTTGGCCAAGGGCATCATTGTCGAAGTTTTGCCGCTTTTCATGTGCTTTAAAGGCGATTCGAATCTACCTCCTGAAATCTGTTTACTGCAATTCTGCCTTGCTTATAAATCCTCTTCCTTGCCTTCCCTCAATATATCTGTGGACGAGAGTTATCATTTATATCTCAGCAGGTTTGTGAATTGCAGTGCCCCTGAGCTCCATTTTTCAACTGTCTTTTTTGGGAGCTGGCCGCAAAAGCACGGGATTGCCTCAGGCCCTATTCAGGTTCCGGGGGGCAGGCTGAGCCTGTGGTTAATTCTTCTTCCTGATGGGAAAATAGAGTGACCTGTGCCTGTCCCAACACCTAGATCTAGTCTCTCATTGGTTGCCCCTCTTCCCGTTCATCCTTAGGACAAATTGCAACCTGTAGGAAACAGGAGCTTAAAGGTGCTGATTCTCCAAGTATGGAGATTGCTAGTAAAGTAGCTGGAAAGGCGAACCCGAGCACAAGGAGATGAGAAATGAGGTGCGTATTAGAAACCTTTCAAAATCACACGGTGTACCATCTTCTGGGTTTCTCATGCATTTTTTCGATGTAGGAAGATGCCATTGAACCTGGAGATTTGGGACCCATGGGATGGGTACCACGCAGTATTAATTTAAAGGGTCTGCGTTTGCTCACCCAACCTCACCCAACCTTTCAGCCCCAAGAGTGTCCACCCTTATGTCTCATCCAGCTGTGGGTCTAGATATGGTCAATCCAGGTTGCATCACAGCCTCTGAACGAATTTTGTAAGAATTTCTCTCTCTTTCACTGTCTTTGTTTTACGGGTTTTTAAAAGTAATTTATTTTTATAATGGGGTTTAGCTGCTTTTCACGGCTGTGTTTATGCGGCTTTACACCCACTTGACTCACTTCCAGACAGATATCAATACATAGGTTTAAGATTCTTACTAGTCACATATATTCTTGTGCAGTGAATAGGGGGTGTTGAGTCCAGTTCACTGAGCAAGGAGTAGGTCTTGTCTATTACATATTGGGTGTACGGAACGGTATCTGAGCGAATTTGAAACCCTTGTTTTATGCATCACCCCACCTCACCTTTCCCGTTAAGCAGGCATATTGTGATTTGTAAACGTGTGACTCTGTTCTGTTTTGTAAATCAGTTCAAGTGTAGCGGTTTTTACATTCCCTCTATAAGTGATAGCTTATGATAAATGTCTTTTTCTGTGTGACTTATTTCACTTAGGATCATCGTACCTAAATCCACTCATCTTGCTTCTACTAGCCTTATGACATTGATTTCATGTCTGAGTGATATTCCATTGTACATAAGGACCACACCTTCTTTATCCATTTTTCTCTTTCCTGGGATATTTAAGGTGTCATGAAGTGGAGGTTCTTGTCAACAGAGCAGCCCTAAACTTTGGGGTGCCTGTGTCTTGCTGATTTTTAGTTTTCCCAATTTATACGCCCATGAGTGGACGTGCCCTATACTCCCTAAGCTGTGTTTTTTCGATGTTTCAGGACACACCGTACACTTCTCCAGAGTGGCTGTTGGCAATTTACATCCCGCCCATCAGCGTAGCAAGGCTGCCATTTCTCCATGGCCTGTCCTGCATTTCTGGTTTTGACACTTTTTGCAGCATGACCCTTTTGACCGATGGGAAGCGAGACTTCTTTGGAGCGCTGATTTGCCTTTCCAGGTTGCTTGGTTGGCCAAAAAGGGCGTATGCGTTTTTTCCTGAATATATTCAGGAAAAAACGCATACGCCCTTTTTGGCCAAGGGCATCATTGTCGACGTTTTGCCGCTTTTCATGTGTTTTAAACGCGATTTGAATATACCTCCTGAAATCTGTTTACTGCAATTCTGCCTTGCTTTCAAATCCTCTTTGTTGCCTTCCCTCAATATATCTGTGGATGAGAGTTATCATTTATAACTCTGCGGGTTTGTGAATTGCAGTGTCCCTGAGCTCCATTTTTCAACTCGCTTTTTTGGGAGCTGGCCACAAAAGCGCGGGATTGCCTCAGGCCCTATTCAGGTTCCGGGGGGCAGGCTGAGCCTGTGGTTAATTCTTCTTCCTGATGGGAAAATAGAGTGACCTGTGCCTGTCCCAACACCTAGATCTAGTCTCTCATTGGTTGCCCCTCTTCCCGTTCATCCTTAGGACAAACTGCAACCTGTAGGAAACAGGAGCTTAAAGGTGCTGATTCTCCAAGTAGGGAGATTGCTAGTAAAGTAGCTGGAAAGGCGAACCCGAGCACAAGGAGATGAGAAATGAGGTGCGTATTAGAAACCTTTCAAAATCACACGGTGTACCATCTTCTGGGTTTCTCATGCATGTTTTCGATGTAGGAAGATGCCCTTGAACCTGGAGATTTGGGACCCATGGGATGGGTACCAGGCAGTATTACTTTAAAGGGTCTGCGTTTGCTCACCCAACCTCACCCAACCTTTCAGCCCCAAGAGTGTCCACCCTTATGTCTCATCCAGCTGTGGGTCTAGATATGGTCAATCCAGGTTGCATCACAGCCTCTGAACGAATTTTGTAAGAATTTCTCTCTCTTTCACTGTCTTTGTTTTACGGGTTTTTAAAAGTAATTTATTTTTATAATGGGGTTTATCTGCTTTTCACGGCTGTGTTTATGCGGCTTTACACCCACTTGCCTCACTTCCAGACAGATATCAATACATATGTTTTAAGATTCTTACTAGTCACATATATTCTTGTGCGGTGAATGGGGGTGTTGAGTCCAGTTCACTGAGCAAGGAGTAGGTCTTGTCTATTACATATTAGGTGTATGGAACGGTATCTGAGCGAATTTGAAACCCTTGTTTTATGCATCACCCCACCTCACCTTTCCCGTTAAGCAGCCATAGTGTGTTTTCTAAACGTGTGACTCTGTTCTGTTTTGTAATTCAGTTCAAGTGTAGCGGGTTTTACATCCCCTCTATAAGTGATAGCTTATGATAAGTGTCTATTTCTGTGTGACTTATTTCACTTAGAATCGTCGTACCTAAATCCACTCATCTTGCTTCTACTAGCTTTATGACATTGATTTCATGTCTGAGTGATATTCCATTGTACATAAGGACCACAACTTCTTTATCCATTTTTCTCTTTCCTGGGATATTTAAGGTGTCATGAAGTGGAGGTTCTTGTCAACAGAGCAGCCCTAAACTTTGGGGTGCCTGTGTCTTGCTGATTTTTAGTTTTCCCAATTTATACGCCCATGAGTGGACGTGCCCTATGCTCCTAGAGCTGTGTTTTTTCGATGTTTCAGGACACACCGTACACTTCTCCAGAGTGGCTGTTGGCAATTTACATCCCGCCCATCAGTGTAGCAAGGCTGCCATTTCTCCATGGCCTGTCCTGCATTTCTGGTTTTGACACTTTTTGCAGCATGACCCTTTTGACCGATGGGAAGCGAGACTTCTTTGTAGCGCTGATTTGCCTTTCCAGGTTGCTTGGTTGGCCAAAAAGGGCGTATGCGTTTTTTCCTGAATATATTCAGGAAAAAACGCATACGCCCTTTTTGGCCAAGGGCATCATTGTCGAAGTTTTGCCGCTTTTCATGTGCTTTAAAGGCGATTCGAATCTACCTCCTGAAATCTGTTTACTGCAATTCTGCCTTGCTTATAAATCCTCTTCCTTGCCTTCCCTCAATATATCTGTGGACGAGAGTTATCATTTATATCTCAGCAGGTTTGTGAATTGCAGTGCCCCTGAGCTCCATTTTTCAACTGTCTTTTTTGGGAGCTGGCCGCAAAAACAAGGGATTGCCTCAGGCCCTATTCAGGTTCCGGGGGGCAGGCTGAGCCTGTGGTTAATTCTTCTTCCTGATGGGAAAATAGAGTGACCTGTGCCTGTCCCAACACCTAGATCTAGTCTCTCATTGGTTGCCCCTCTTCCCGTTCATCCTTAGGACAAATTGCAACCTGTAGGAAACAGGAGCTTAAAGGTGCTGATTCTCCAAGTAGGGAGATTGCTAGTAAAGTAGCTGGAAAGGCGAACCCGAGCACAAGGAGATGAGAAATGAGGTGCGTATTAGAAACCTTTCAAAATCACACGGTGTACCATCTTCTGGGTTTCTCATGCATGTTTTCGATGTAGGAAGATGCCCTTGAACCTGGAGATTTGGGACCCATGGGATGGGTACCAGGCAGTATTACTTTAAAGGGTCTGCGTTTGCTCACCCAACCTCACCCAACCTTTCAGCCCCAAGAGTGTCCACCCTTATGTCTCATCCAGCTGTGGGTCTAGATATGGTCAATCCAGGTTGCATCACAGCCTCTGAACGAATTTTGTAAGAATTTCTCTCTCTTTCACTGTCTTTGTTTTACGGGTTTTTAAAAGTAATTTATTTTTATAATGGGGTTTAGCTGCTTTTCACGGCTGTGTTTATGCGGCTTTACACCCACTTGACTCACTTCCAGACA
>NW_027175356.1:0-17500 GCF_028021215.1 Eschrichtius robustus
TGGTTAGGGCTCGGTTTAGGTTACGTGTTAGGATTAGGGTACGTGTTAGGGTTAGGGTAGGGGTTAGGGTTAGGGTACGCGTTAGGGTTAGGGTAGTTATTAAACATATCCCACTCTCTAGATACCCCTTAGCACGTCAAGGAATATTATTTGGGGGTGCAGCCATGGAGAAGAGTTTAGACACTAGGAGAAGATAAGGAACACACCCATTATCAATAAATCACATTAGGATTCTCTTTTTAACCTGTTCCTTAAAACACTAGTGCTTAGGAAATCTATTCGAGGCAGAAGCAGTCAAGGGTAGCTTAGGGTTAGGGTTTGGGTTAGGGTACGGCTTAGGGTACGGGTTCGGGTACGGGTTCGGGTACGCGTTTGGGTATGGCGTAGGCTATGGGTTAGGGTTAGGGTTAGTTTGAGGGTTAGGGCTCGGTTTAGGGTACGGTTTAGTATTAGGGTACGTCTTAGGGTTAGGGTAGGGGTTAGGGTTAGGGTACGCGTTAGGGTTAGGGTAGTTATTAAACCTATCCCACTCTCTAGATACCCCTTAGCACGTCAAGGAATATTATTTGGGGGTCCAGCCATGGAGAAGAGTTTAGACACTAGGAGAAGATAAGGAACACACCCATTATCAAGAAATCACATTAGGATTCTCTTTTTAACCTGTTCCTTAAAACACTAGTGCTTAGGAAATCTATTGGAGGCAGAAGCAGTCAAGGGTAGCTTAGGGTTAGGGTTAGGGTTAGGGTACGGCTTAGGGTACGGGTTCGGGTACGGGTTCGTGTACGGCGTAGCGTATGGGTTAGGGTTAGGGTTAGGGTTAGTTTGAAGGTTAAGGCTCGGTTTAGGGTACGGGTTAGGATTAGGGTTCGTGTTAGGGTTAGGGTAGGGGTTAGGGTTAGGGTACGCGTTAGGGTTAGGGTAGTTATTAAACCTATCCCACTCCCTAGATACCCCTTAGCACGTCAAGGAATATTATTTGGGGGTCCAGCCATGGAGAAGAGTTTAGACAGTAGGAGAAGATAAGGAACACACCCATTATCCTGAAATCACATTAGGATTCTCTTTTTAACCTGTTCCTTAATACACTAGTGCTTAGGAAATCTATTGGAGGCAGAAGCAGTCAAGGGTAGCTTAGGGTTAGGGTTAGGTTTAGGTTTAGGGTTAGGGTTATGGTTAGGGTTAGGTACGGCTTAGTGTACGGGTTCGGGTACGGGTTCTGTTATGGCGTAGGGTATGGGTTAGGGTTAGGGTTAGGGTTAGTTTGAGGGTTAGGGCTCGGTTTAGGTTACGGGTTAGGATTAGGGTACGTCTTAGGGTTAGGGTAGAGGTTAGGGTTAGGGTACGCGTTAGGGTTAGGGTAGTTATTAAACCTATCCCACTCTCTAGATAACCCTTAGCACGTCAAGGAATATTATTTGGGGGTCCAGCCATGGAGAAGAGTTTAGACACTAGGAGAAGATAAGGAACACACCCATTATCAAGAAATCACATTAGGATTCTCTTTTTAACCTGTTCCTTAAAACACTAGTGCTTAGGAAATCTATTGGAGGCAGAAGCAGTCAAGGGTAGCTTAGGGTTAGGGTTAGGGTTAGGGTACGGCTTAGGGTACGGGTTCGGGTACGGGTTCGGGTACGGCGTAGGGTATGGGTTAGGTTTAGGGTTAGGGTTAGTTTGAGGGTTAGGGCTCGGTTTAGGTTACGTGTTAGGATTAGTGTACGTGTTAGGGTTAGGGTAGGGGTTAGGGTTAGGGGACGCGTTAGGGTTAGGGTAGTTATTAAACCTATCCCACTCCCTAGATAGTCCTTAGCACGTCAAGGAATATTATTTGGGGGTCCAGCCATGGAGAAGAGTTTAGACACTAGGAGAAGATGAGGAACACACCCATTATCAAGAAATCACATTAGGATTCTCTTTTTAACCTGTTCCTTAAAACACTAGTGCTTAGGAAATCTATTGGAGGCAGAAGCAGTCAAGGGTAGCTTAGGGTTAGGGTTAGGGTTAGGGTTAGGGTTAGCTTTAGGGTACGGCTTAGGGTACGGGTTCGGGTACGGGTTCGGGTACGGCGTAGGGTTAGGGTTAGGGTTAGTTTGAGGGTTAGGGCTCGGTTTAGGGTACGGGTTAGGATTAGGGTACGTGTTAGGGTTAGGGTACGCGTTAGGGTTAGGGTAGTTATTAAACCTATCCCACTCTCTAGATACCCCTTAGCACGTCAAGGAATATTATTTGGGGTTCCAGCCATGGAGAAGAGTTTAGACACTAGGAGAAGATAAAGAACACACCCATTATCAAGAAATCACATTAGGATTCTCTTTTTAACCTGTTCCTTAAAACACTAGTGCTTAGGAAATCTATTGGAGGCAGAAGCAGTAAAGGGTAGCTTAGGGTTAGGGTTAGGGTTAGGGCTAGGGTTAGGACACGGCTTAGGGTACGGGTTCGGGTACGGGTTCGTGTTCGGCGTAGGGTATGGGTTTGGGTTAGGGTTAGGGTTAGTTTGAAGTTTAGGGCTCGGTTTAGGGTATGGGTTAGGATTAGGGTTCGTGTTAGGGTTAGGGTAGGGGTTAGGGTTAGGGTACGCGTTAGGGTTAGGGTAGTTATTAAACCTATCCCACTCTCTAGATACCCCTTAGCACGTCAAGGAATATTATTTGGGGGTCCATCCATGGAGAAGAGTTTAGAAACTAGGAGAAGATAAGGAACACACCCATTATCAAGAAATCACATTAGGATTCTCTTTTTAACCTGTTCCTTAAAACACTAGTTCTTAGGAAATCTATTGGAGGCAGAAGCAGTCAAGGGTAGCTTAGGGTTAGGGTTAGGTTTAGGGTTAGGGTTAGGGTTAGGGTACGGCTTAGGGTACGGTTTCGTGTACGGGTTCGTGTACGGCGTAGGGTATGGGTTAGGGTTAGGGTTAGTTTGAAGGTTAGGGCTCGGTTTAGGGTACGGGTTAGGATTAGGGTACGTGTTAGGGTTAAGGTAGGGGTTAGGGTGAGGGTACGCGTTAGGGTTAGGGTAGTTATTAAACCTATCCCACTCTCTAGATACCCCTTAGCACGTCAAGGAATATTTTTTGGGGGTCCAGCCATGGAGAAGAGTTTAGACACTAGGAGAAGATAAAGAACACACCCATTATCAAGAAATCACATTAGGATTCTCTTTTTAACATCTTCCCTAAAACACTAGTGCTTAGGAAATCTATTGGAGGCAGAAGCAGTCAAGGGTAGCTTAGGGTTAGGGTTAGGGTTAGGGTACGGCTTAGGGTACGGGTTCGTGTACGGCGTAGGGTATGAGTTAGTGTTAGTGTTAGGGTTAGTTTGAAGGTTTGGTCTCGGTTTAGTGTACGGGTTAGGATTAGGGTTCGTGTTAGGGTTAGGGTAGGGGTTAGCGTTAGGGTACGCGTTAGGGTTAGGGTAGTTATTAAACCTATCCCACTCTCTAGATACCCCTTAGCACGTCAAGGAATATTATTTGGGGGTCCAGCCATGGAGAAGAGTTTAGACACTAGGAGAAGATAAGGAACACACCCATTATCCTGAAATCACATTAGGATTTTCTTTTTAACCTGTTCCTTAATACACTAGTGCTTAGGAAATCTATTGGAGGCAGAAGCAGTCAATGGTAGCTTAGGGTTAGGGTTACGGTTAGGGTTAGGGTTAGGGTACGGCTTAGGGTACGGGTTCGGGTACGGGTTCGGGTACGGCGTAGGGTATGGGTTAGGGTTAGGGTTAGGGTTAGTTTGAGTGTTAGGGCTCGGTTTAGGTTACGGTTAGGGTTAGGGTTAGGGTTAGGGTTAGGGTTAGGGTTAGGGTACGGCTTAGTGTACGGGTTCGGGTACGGGTTCGGGTATGGCGTAGGGTATGGGTTAGGGTTAGGGTTAGGGTTAGTTTGAGGGTTAGGGCTCGGTTTAGGTTACGGGTTAGGATTAGGGTACGTCTTAGGGTTAGGGTAGGGGTTAGGGTTAGGGTACGCGTTAGGGTTAGGGTAGTTATTAAACCTATCCCACTCTCTAGATAACCCTTAGCACGTCAAGGAATATTATTTGGGGGTCCAGCCATGGAGAAGAGTTTAGACACTAGGAGAAGATAAGGAACACACCCATTATCAAGAAATCACATTAGGATTCTCTTTTTAACCTGTTCCTTAAAACACTAGTGCTTAGGAAATCTATTGGAGGCAGAAGCAGTCAAGGGTAGCTTAGGGTTAGGGTTAGGGTTAGGGTACGGCTTAGGGTACGGGTTCGGGTACGGGTTCGTGTACGCTGTAGGGTATGGGTTAGGGTTAGGGTTAGGGTTAGTTTGAAGGTTAGGGCTCGGTTTAGGGTACGGGTTAGGATTAGGGTTCGTGTTAGGGTTAGGGTAGGGGTTAGGGTTAGGTTACGCGTTAGGGTTAGGGTAGTTATTAAACCTATCCCACTCTCTAGATACCCCATAGCACGTCAAGGAATATTATTTGGGGGTCCAGCCATGGAGAAGAGTTTAGACACTAGGAGAAGATAAGGAACACACCCATTATCAAGAAATCACATTAGGATTCTCTTTTTAACCTGTTCCTTAAAACACTAGTGCTTAGGAAATCTATTGGAGGCAAAAGCAGTCAAGGGTAGATTAAGGTTAGGGTTAGGGTTAGGGCTAGTGTTAGGACACGGCTTAGGGTACGGGTTCGGGTACGGGTTCGTGTACGGCGTACGGTATGGGTTTGGGTTAGGGTTAGGGTTAGTTTGAAGGTTAGGGCTCGGTTTAGGGTACGAGTTAGGATTAGGGTTCGTGTTAGGGTTAGGGGAGGGGTTAGGGTTAGGGTACGCGTTAGGGTTAGGGTAGTTATTAAACCTATCCCACTCTCTAGATACCCCTTAGCACGTCAAGGAATATTATTTGGGGGTCCAGCCATGGAGAAGAGTTTAGACACTAGGAGAAGATAAGGAACACACCCATTATCAAGAAATCACATTAGGATTCTCTTTTTAACCTGTTCCTTAAAACACTAGTGCTTAGGAAATCTATTGGAGGCAGAAGCAGTCAAGGGTAGCTTAGGGTTAGGGTTAGGGTTAGGGTACGGCTTAGGGTACGGGTTCGGGTACGGGTTCGGGTACGGCGTAGGGTATGGGTTAGGTTTAGGGTTAGGGTTAGTTTGAGGGTTAGGGCTCGGTTTAGGTTACGTGTTAGGATTAGGGTACGTGTTAGGGTTAGGGTAGGGGTTAGGGTTAGGGTACGCGTTAGGGTTAGGGTAGTTATTAAACATATCCCACTCTCTAGATACCCCTTAGCACGTCAAGGAATATTATTTGGGGGTGCAGCCATGGAGAAGAGTTTAGACACTAGGAGAAGATAAGGAACACACCCATTATCAATAAATCACATTAGGATTCTCTTTTTAACCTGTTCCTTAAAACACTAGTGCTTAGGAAATCTATTCGAGGCAGAAGCAGTCAAGGGTAGCTTAGGGTTAGGGTTTGGGTTAGGGTACGGCTTAGGGTACGGGTTCGGGTACGGGTTCGGGTACGCGTTTGGGTATGGCGTAGGCTATGGGTTAGGGTTAGGGTTAGTTTGAGGGTTAGGGCTCGGTTTAGGGTACGGTTTAGTATTAGGGTACGTCTTAGGGTTAGGGTAGGGGTTAGGGTTAGGGTACGCGTTAGGGTTAGGGTAGTTATTAAACCTATCCCACTCTCTAGATACCCCTTAGCACGTCAAGGAATATTATTTGGGGGTCCAGCCATGGAGAAGAGTTTAGACACTAGGAGAAGATAAGGAACACACCCATTATCAAGAAATCACATTAGGATTCTCTTTTTAACCTGTTCCTTAAAACACTAGTGCTTAGGAAATCTATTGGAGGCAGAAGCAGTCAAGGGTAGCTTAGGGTTAGGGTTAGGGTTAGGGTACGGCTTAGGGTACGGGTTCGGGTACGGGTTCGTGTACGGCGTAGCGTATGGGTTAGGGTTAGGGTTAGGGTTAGTTTGAAGGTTAAGGCTCGGTTTAGGGTACGGGTTAGGATTAGGGTTCGTGTTAGGGTTAGGGTAGGGGTTAGGGTTAGGGTACGCGTTAGGGTTAGGGTAGTTATTAAACCTATCCCACTCCCTAGATACCCCTTAGCACGTCAAGGAATATTATTTGGGGGTCCAGCCATGGAGAAGAGTTTAGACAGTAGGAGAAGATAAGGAACACACCCATTATCCTGAAATCACATTAGGATTCTCTTTTTAACCTGTTCCTTAATACACTAGTGCTTAGGAAATCTATTGGAGGCAGAAGCAGTCAAGGGTAGCTTAGGGTTAGGGTTAGGTTTAGGTTTAGGGTTAGGGTTATGGTTAGGGTTAGGTACGGCTTAGTGTACGGGTTCGGGTACGGGTTCGGTTATGGCGTAGGGTATGGGTTAGGGTTAGGGTTAGGGTTAGTTTGAGGGTTAGGGCTCGGTTTAGGTTACGGGTTAGGATTAGGGTACGTCTTAGGGTTAGGGTAGAGGTTAGGGTTAGGGTACGCGTTAGGGTTAGGGTAGTTATTAAACCTATCCCACTCTCTAGATAACCCTTAGCACGTCAAGGAATATTATTTGGGGGTCCAGCCATGGAGAAGAGTTTAGACACTAGGAGAAGATAAGGAACACACCCATTATCAAGAAATCACATTAGGATTCTCTTTTTAACCTGTTCCTTAAAACACTAGTGCTTAGGAAATCTATTGGAGGCAGAAGCAGTCAAGGGTAGCTTAGGGTTAGGGTTAGGGTTAGGGTACGGCTTAGGGTACGGGTTCGGGTACGGGTTCGGGTACGGCGTAGGGTATGGGTTAGGTTTAGGGTTAGGGTTAGTTTGAGGGTTAGGGCTCGGTTTAGGTTACGTGTTAGGATTAGTGTACGTGTTAGGGTTAGGGTAGGGGTTAGGGTTAGGGTACGCGTTAGGGTTAGGGTAGTTATTAAACATATCCCACTCTCTAGATACCCCTTAGCACGTCAAGGAATATTATTTGGGGGTGCAGCCATGGAGAAGAGTTTAGACACTAGGAGAAGATAAGGAACACACCCATTATCAATAAATCACATTAGGATTCTCTTTTTAACCTGTTCCTTAAAACACTAGTGCTTAGGAAATCTATTGGAGGCAGAAGCAGTCAAGGGTAGCTTAGGGTTAGGGTTTGGGTTAGGGTACGGCTTAGGGTACGGGTTCGGGAATGGGTTCGGGTACGCGTTTGTGTATGGCGTAGGATATGGGTTAGGGTTAGGGTTAGTTTGAGGGTTAGGGCTCGGTTTAGGGTACGGGTTAGGATTAGGGTACGTCTTAGGGTTAGGGTAGGGGTTAGGGTTAGGGTACGCGTTAGGGTTAGGGTAGTTATTAAACCTATCACACTTTCTAGATACCCCTTAGCACGTCAAGGAATATTATTTGGGGGTCCAGCCATGGAGAAGAGTTTAGACACTAGGAGAAGATAAGGAACACACCCATTATCAAGAAATCACATTAGGATTCTCTTTTTAACCTGTTCCTTAAAACACTAGTGCTTAGGAAATCTATTGGAGGCAGAAGCAGTCAAGGGTAGCTTAGGATTAGGGTTAGGGTTAGGGTACGGCTTAGGGTACGGGTTCGGGTACGGGTTCGTGTACAGCGTAGCGTATGGGTTAGGGTTAGGGTTAGGGTTAGTTTGAAGGTTAGGGCTCGGTTTAGGGTACGGGTTAGGATTAGGGTTCGTGTTAGGGTTAGGGTAGGGGTTAGGGTTAGGGTACGCGTTAGGGTTAGGGTAGTTATTAAACCTATCCCACTCCCTAGATACCCCTTAGCACGTCAAGGAATATTATTTGGGGGTCCAGCCATGGAGAAGAGTTTAGACAGTAGGAGAAGATAAGGAACACACCCATTATCCTGAAATCACATTAGGATTCTCTTTTTAACCTGTTCCTTAATACACTAGTGCTTAGGAAATCTATTGGAGGCAGAAGCAGTCAAGGGTAGCTTAGGGTTAGGGTTAGGTTTAGGTTTAGGGTTAGGGTTATGGTTAGGGTTAGGTACGGCTTAGTGTACGGGTTCGGGTACGGGTTCTGTTATGGCGTAGGGTATGGGTTAGGGTTAGGGTTAGGGTTAGTTTGAGGGTTAGGGCTCGGTTTAGGTTACGGGTTAGGATTAGGGTACGTCTTAGGGTTAGGGTAGAGGTTAGGGTTAGGGTACGCGTTAGGGTTAGGGTAGTTATTAAACCTATCCCACTCTCTAGATACCCCTTAGCACGTCAAGGAATATTATTTGGGTGTCCAGCCATGGAGAAGAGTTTAGACACTAGGAGAAATAAGGAACACACCCATTATCAAGAAATCACATTAGGATTCTCTTTTTAACCTGTTCCTTAAAACACTAGTGCTTAGGAAATCTATTGGAGGCAGAAGCAGTCAAGGGTAGCTTAGGGTTAGGGTTAGGGTTAGGGTTAGGGTTAGCTTTAGGGTACGGCTTAGGGTACGGGTTCGGGTACGGGTTCGGGTACGGCGTAGGGTATGGGTTAGGGTTAGGGTTAGGGTTAGTTTGAGGGTTAGGGCTCGGTTTAGGGTACGGGTTAGGATTAGGGTACGTGTTAGGGTTAGGGTACGCGTTAGGGTTAGGGTAGTTATTAAACCTATCCCACTCTCTAGATACCCCTTAGCACGTCAAGGAATATTATTTGGGTGTCCAACCATGGAGAAGTGTTTAGACACTAGGAGAAGATAAGGAACACACCCATTATCAAGAAATCACATTAGGATTCTCTTTTTAACCTGTTCCTTAAAACACTAGTGCTTAGGAAATCTATTGGAGGCAGAAGCAGTCAAGGGTAGCTTAGGTTTAGGGTTAGGTTTAGGGTTAGGGTTAGGGTTAGGGTACGAATTAGGGTACGGTTTCGGGTACGGGTTCGTGTACGGCGTAGGGTATGGGTTAGGGTTAGGTTTAGTTTGAAGGTTAGGGCTCGGTTTAGGGTACGGGTTAGGATTAGGGTACGTGTTAGGGTTAGGGTAGGGGTTAGGGTTAGGGTACGCGTTAGGGTTAGGGTAGTTATTAAACCTATCCCACTCCCTAGATATCCCTTAGCACGTCAAGGAATATTTTTTGGGGGTCCAGCCATGGAGAAGAGTTTAGACACTAGGAGAAGATAAAGAACACACCCATTATCAAGAAATCACATTAGGATTCTCTTTTTAACCTGTTCCTTAAAACACTAGTGCTTAGGAAATCTATTGGAGGCAGAAGCAGTCAAGGGTAGCTTAGGGTTAGGGTTTGGGTTAGGGTACGGCTTAGGGTTAGGGTACGTGTTAGGGTTAGGGTAGGGGTTAGGGTTAGGGTACGCGTTAGGGTTAGGGTAGTTATTAAACCTATCCCACTCTCTAGATACCCCTTAGCACGTCAAGGAATATTATTTGGGGGTCCAGCCATGGAGAAGAGTTTAGACACTAGGAGAAGATAAGGAACACACCCATTATCAATAAATCACATTAGGATTCTCTTTTTAACCTGTTCCTTAAAACACTACTGCTTAGGAAATCTATTGGAGGCAGAAGCAGTCAAGGGTAGCTTAGGGTTAGGGTTTGGGTTAGGGTACGGCTTAGGGTTAGGGTACGTGTTAGGGTTAGGGTAGGGGTTAGGGTTAGGGTACGCGTTAGGGTTAGGGTAGTTATTAAACCTATCCCACTCTCTAGATACCCCTTAGCACGTCAAGGAATATTATTTGGGGGTCCAGCCATGGAGAAGAGTTTAGACACTAGGAGAAGATAAGGAACACACCCATTATCAAGAAATCACATTAGGATTCTCTTTTTAACCTGTTCCTTAAAACACTAGTGCTTAGGAAATCTATTGGAGGCAGAAGCAGTCAAGGGTAGCTTAGGGTTAGGGTTTGGGTTAGGGTACGGATTAGGGTACGGGTTCGGGTACGGTTTCGGGTACGGGTTTGGGTATGGCGTACGATATGGGTTAGGGTTAGGGTTAGGGTTAGTTTGAGGGTTAGGGCTCGGTGTAGGGTACGGGTTAGGATTAGGGTACGTGTTAGGGTTAGGGTAGGGGTTAGGGTTAGGGTACGCGTTAGGGTTAGGGTAGTTATTAAACCTATCCCACTCTCTAGATACCCCTTAGCACGTCAAGGAATATTATTTGGGTGTCCAGCCATGGAGAAGAGTTTAGACACTAGGAGAATATAAGGAACACACCCATTATCAAGAAATCACATTAGGATTCTCTTTTTAACCTGTTCCTTAAAACACTAGTGCTTAGGAAATCTATTGGAGGCAGAAGCAGTCAAGGGTAGCTTAGGGTTAGGGTTAGGGTTAGGGTTAGGGTTAGGGTACGGCTTAGGGTACGGGTTCGGGTACGGGTTCGTGTATGGCGTAGGGTATGGGTTAGGGTTAGGGTTAGGGTTAGTTTGAAGGTTAGGGCTCGGTTTAGGGTACGGGTTAGAATTAGGGTTCGTGTTAGGGTTAGGGTAGGGGTTAGGGTTAGGGTACGCGTTAGGGTTAGGGTAGTTATTAAACCTATCCCACTCCCTAGATACCCCTTAGCAAGTCAAGGAATATTATTTGGGGTTCCAGCCATGGAGAAGAATTTAGACAGTAGGAGAAGATGAGGAACACACCCATTATCAAGAAATCACATTAGGATTCTCTTTTTAACCTGTTCCTTAAAACACTAGTGCTTAGGAAATCTATTGGAGGCAGAAGCAGTCAAGGGTAGCTTAGGGTTAGGGTTAGGGTTAGGGTTAGGGTTAGCTTTAGGGTACGGCTTAGGGTACGGGTTCGGGTACGGGTTCGGGTACGGCGTAGGGTATGGGTTAGGGTTAGGGTTAGGGTTAGTTTGAGGGTTAGGGCTCGGTTTAGGGTACGGGTTAGGATTAGGGTACGTGTTAGGGTTAGGGTACGCGTTAGGGTTAGGGTAGTTATTAAACCTATCCCACTCTCTAGATACCCCTTAGCACGTCAAGGAATATTATTTGGGTGTCCAGCCATGGAGAAGAGTTTAGACACTAGGAGAAGATAAGGAACACACCCATTATCAAGAAATCACATTAGGATTCTCTTTTTAACCTGTTCCTTAAAACACTAGTGCTTAGGAAATCTATTGGAGGCAGAAGCAGTCAAGGGTAGCTTAGGGTTAGGGTTACGTTTAGGGTTAGGGTTAGGGTTAGGGTACGGCTTAGGGTACGGTTTCGGGTACGGGTTCGTGTACGGCGTAGGGTATGGGTTAGGGTTAGGGTTAGTTTGAAGGTTACGGCTCGGTTTAGGGTACGGGTTAGGATTAGGGTACGTGTTAGGGTTAGGGTAGGGGTTAGGGTTAGGGTACGCGTTAGGGTTAGGGTAGTTATTAAACCTATCCCACTCTCTAGATACCCCTTAGCACGTCAAGGAATATTATTTGGGGGTCCAGCCATGGAGAAGAGTTTAGACACTAGGAGAAGATAAGGAACACACCCATTATCAATAAATCACATTAGGATTCTCTTTTTAACCTGTTCCTTAAAACACTAGTGCTTAGGAAATCTATTCGAGGCAGAAGCAGTCAAGGGTAGCTTAGGGTTAGGGTTTGGGTTAGGGTACGGCTTAGGGTACGGGTTCGGGTACGGGTTCGGGTACGCGTTTGGGTATGGCGTAGGCTATGGGTTAGGGTTAGGGTTAGTTTGAGGGTTAGGGCTCGGTTTAGGGTACGGTTTAGTATTAGGGTACGTCTTAGGGTTAGGGTAGGGGTTAGGGTTAGGGTACGCGTTAGGGTTAGGGTAGTTATTAAACCTATCCCACTCTCTAGATACCCCTTAGCACGTCAAGGAATATTATTTGGGGGTCCAGCCATGGAGAAGAGTTTAGACACTAGGAGAAGATAAGGAACACACCCATTATCAAGAAATCACATTAGGATTCTCTTTTTAACCTGTTCCTTAAAACACTAGTGCTTAGGAAATCTATTGGAGGCAGAAGCAGTCAAGGGTAGCTTAGGGTTAGGGTTAGGGTTAGGGTACGGCTTAGGGTACGGGTTCGGGTACGGGTTCGTGTACGGCGTAGCGTATGGGTTAGGGTTAGGGTTAGGGTTAGTTTGAAGGTTAAGGCTCGGTTTAGGGTACGGGTTAGGATTAGGGTTCGTGTTAGGGTTAGGGTAGGGGTTAGGGTTAGGGTACGCGTTAGGGTTAGGGTAGTTATTAAACCTATCCCACTCCCTAGATACCCCTTAGCACGTCAAGGAATATTATTTGGGGGTCCAGCCATGGAGAAGAGTTTAGACAGTAGGAGAAGATAAGGAACACACCCATTATCCTGAAATCACATTAGGATTCTCTTTTTAACCTGTTCCTTAATACACTAGTGCTTAGGAAATCTATTGGAGGCAGAAGCAGTCAAGGGTAGCTTAGGGTTAGGGTTAGGTTTAGGTTTAGGGTTAGGGTTATGGTTAGGGTTAGGTACGGCTTAGTGTACGGGTTCGGGTACGGGTTCGGTTATGGCGTAGGGTATGGGTTAGGGTTAGGGTTAGGGTTAGTTTGAGGGTTAGGGCTCGGTTTAGGTTACGGGTTAGGATTAGGGTACGTCTTAGGGTTAGGGTAGAGGTTAGGGTTAGGGTACGCGTTAGGGTTAGGGTAGTTATTAAACCTATCCCACTCTCTAGATAACCCTTAGCACGTCAAGGAATATTATTTGGGGGTCCAGCCATGGAGAAGAGTTTAGACACTAGGAGAAGATAAGGAACACACCCATTATCAAGAAATCACATTAGGATTCTCTTTTTAACCTGTTCCTTAAAACACTAGTGCTTAGGAAATCTATTGGAGGCAGAAGCAGTCAAGGGTAGCTTAGGGTTAGGGTTAGGGTTAGGGTACGGCTTAGGGTACGGGTTCGGGTACGGGTTCGGGTACGGCGTAGGGTATGGGTTAGGTTTAGGGTTAGGGTTAGTTTGAGGGTTAGGGCTCGGTTTAGGTTACGTGTTAGGATTAGTGTACGTGTTAGGGTTAGGGTAGGGGTTAGGGTTAGGGTACGCGTTAGGGTTAGGGTAGTTATTAAACATATCCCACTCTCTAGATACCCCTTAGCACGTCAAGGAATATTATTTGGGGGTGCAGCCATGGAGAAGAGTTTAGACACTAGGAGAAGATAAGGAACACACCCATTATCAATAAATCACATTAGGATTCTCTTTTTAACCTGTTCCTTAAAACACTAGTGCTTAGGAAATCTATTGGAGGCAGAAGCAGTCAAGGGTACCTTAGGGTTAGGGTTTGGGTTAGGGTACGGCTTAGGGTACGGGTTCGGGAATGGGTTCGGGTACGCGTTTGTGTATGGCGTAGGATATGGGTTAGGGTTAGGGTTAGTTTGAGGGTTAGGGCTCGGTTTAGGGTACGGGTTAGGATTAGGGTACGTCTTAGGGTTAGGGTAGGGGTTAGGGTTAGGGTACGCGTTAGGGTTAGGGTAGTTATTAAACCTATCACACTTTCTAGATACCCCTTAGCACGTCAAGGAATATTATTTGGGGGTCCAGCCATGGAGAAGAGTTTAGACACTAGGAGAAGATAAGGAACACACCCATTATCAAGAAATCACATTAGGATTCTCTTTTTAACCTGTTCCTTAAAACACTAGTGCTTAGGAAATCTATTGGAGGCAGAAGCAGTCAAGGGTAGCTTAGGATTAGGGTTAGGGTTAGGGTACGGCTTAGGGTACGGGTTCGGGTACGGGTTCGTGTACGGCGTAGCGTATGGGTTAGGGTTAGGGTTAGGGTTAGTTTGAAGGTTAGGGCTCGGTTTAGGGTACGGGTTAGGATTAGGGTTCGTGTTAGGGTTAGGGTAGGGGTTAGGGTTAGGGTACGCGTTAGGGTTAGGGTAGTTATTAAACCTATCCCACTCCCTAGATACCCCTTAGCACGTCAAGGAATATTATTTGGGGGTCCAGCCATGGAGAAGAGTTTAGACAGTAGGAGAAGATAAGGAACACACCCATTATCCTGAAATCACATTAGGATTCTCTTTTTAACCTGTTCCTTAATACACTAGTGCTTAGGAAATCTATTGGAGGCAGAAGCAGTCAAGGGTAGCTTAGGGTTAGGGTTAGGTTTAGGTTTAGGGTTAGGGTTATGGTTAGGGTTAGGTACGGCTTAGTGTACGGGTTCGGGTACGGGTTCTGTTATGGCGTAGGGTATGGGTTAGGGTTAGGGTTAGGGTTAGTTTGAGGGTTAGGGCTCGGTTTAGGTTACGGGTTAGGATTAGGGTACGTCTTAGGGTTAGGGTAGAGGTTAGGGTTAGGGTACGCGTTAGGGTTAGGGTAGTTATTAAACCTATCCCACTCTCTAGATACCCCTTAGCACGTCAAGGAATATTATTTGGGTGTCCAGCCATGGAGAAGAGTTTAGACACTAGGAGAAATAAGGAACACACCCATTATCAAGAAATCACATTAGGATTCTCTTTTTAACCTGTTCCTTAAAACACTAGTGCTTAGGAAATCTATTGGAGGCAGAAGCAGTCAAGGGTAGCTTAGGGTTAGGGTTAGGGTTAGGGTTAGGGTTAGCTTTAGGGTACGGCTTAGGGTACGGGTTCGGGTACGGGTTCGGGTACGGCGTAGGGTATGGGTTAGGGTTAGGGTTAGGGTTAGTTTGAGGGTTAGGGCTCGGTTTAGGGTACGGGTTAGGATTAGGGTACGTGTTAGGGTTAGGGTACGCGTTAGGGTTAGGGTAGTTATTAAACCTATCCCACTCTCTAGATACCCCTTAGCACGTCAAGGAATATTATTTGGGGGTCCAGCCATGGAGAAGAGTTTAGACACTAGGAGAAGATAAGGAACACACCCATTATCAAGAAATCACATTAGGATTCTCTTTTTAACCTGTTCCTTAAAACACTAGTGCTTAGGAAATCTATTGGAGGCAGAAGCAGTCAAGGGTAGCTTAGGGTTAGGGTTTGGGTTAGGGTACGGATTAGGGTACGGGTTCGGGTACGGTTTCGGGTACGGGTTTGGGTATGGCGTACGATATGGGTTAGGGTTAGGGTTAGGGTTAGTTTGAGGGTTAGGGCTCGGTGTAGGGTACGGGTTAGGATTAGGGTACGTGTTAGGGTTAGGGTAGGGGTTAGGGTTAGGGTACGCGTTAGGGTTAGGGTAGTTATTAAACCTATCCCACTCTCTAGATACCCCTTAGCACGTCAAGGAATATTATTTGGGTGTCCAGCCATGGAGAAGAGTTTAGACACTAGGAGAATATAAGGAACACACCCATTATCAAGAAATCACATTAGGATTCTCTTTTTAACCTGTTCCTTAAAACACTAGTGCTTAGGAAATCTATTGGAGGCAGAAGCAGTCAAGGGTAGCTTAGGGTTAGGGTTAGGGTTAGGGTTAGGGTTAGGGTACGGCTTAGGGTACGGGTTCGGGTACGGGTTCGTGTATGGCGTAGGGTATGGGTTAGGGTTAGGGTTAGGGTTAGTTTGAAGGTTAGGGCTCGGTTTAGGGTACGGGTTAGAATTAGGGTTCGTGTTAGGGTTAGGGTAGGGGTTAGGGTTAGGGTACGCGTTAGGGTTAGGGTAGTTATTAAACCTATCCCACTCCCTAGATACCCCTTAGCAAGTCAAGGAATATTATTTGGGGTTCCAGCCATGGAGAAGAATTTAGACAGTAGGAGAAGATGAGGAACACACCCATTATCAAGAAATCACATTAGGATTCTCTTTTTAACCTGTTCCTTAAAACACTAGTGCTTAGGAAATCTATTGGAGGCAGAAGCAGTCAAGGGTAGCTTAGGGTTAGGGTTAGGGTTAGGGTTAGGGTTAGCTTTAGGGTACGGCTTAGGGTACGGGTTCGGGTACGGGTTCGGGTACGGCGTAGGGTATGGGTTAGGGTTAGGGTTAGGGTTAGTTTGAGGGTTAGGGCTCGGTTTAGGGTACGGGTTAGGATTAGGGTACGTGTTAGGGTTAGGGTACGCGTTAGGGTTAGGGTAGTTATTAAACCTATCCCACTCTCTAGATACCCCTTAGCACGTCAAGGAATATTATTTGGGTGTCCAGCCATGGAGAAGAGTTTAGACACTAGGAGAAGATAAGGAACACACCCATTATCAAGAAATCACATTAGGATTCTCTTTTTAACCTGTTCCTTAAAACACTAGTGCTTAGGAAATCTATTGGAGGCAGAAGCAGTCAAGGGTAGCTTAGGGTTAGGGTTACGTTTAGGGTTAGGGTTAGGGTTAGGGTACGGCTTAGGGTACGGTTTCGGGTACGGGTTCGTGTACGGCGTAGGGTATGGGTTAGGGTTAGGGTTAGTTTGAAGGTTACGGCTCGGTTTAGGGTACGGGTTAGGATTAGGGTACGTGTTAGGGTTAGGGTAGGGGTTAGGGTTAGGGTACGCGTTAGGGTTAGGGTAGTTATTAAACCTATCCCACTCTCTAGATACCCCTTAGCACGTCAAGGAATATTATTTGGGGGTCCAGCCATGGAGAAGAGTTTAGACACTAGGAGAAGATAAGGAACACACCCATTATCAAGAAATCACATTAGGATTCTCTTTTTAACCTGTTCCTTAAAACACTAGTGCTTAGGAAATCTATTGGAGGCAGAAGCAGTCAAGGGTAGCTTAGGGTTAGGGTTAGGGTTAGGGTACGGCTTAGGGTACGGGTTCGGGTACGGGTTCGGTTACGGGTTCGGGTACGGCGTAGGGTATGGGTTAGGTTTAGGGTTAGGGTTAGTTTGAGGGTTAGGGCTCGGTTTATGTTACGGGTTAGGATTAGGGTACGTGTTAGGGTTAGGGTAGGGGTTAGGGTTAGGGTACGCGTTAGGGTTAGGGTAGTTATTAAACCTATGCCACTCTCTAGATACCCCTTAGCACGTTAAGGAATATTATTTGGGGGTCCAGCCATGGAGAAGAGTTTAGACACTAGGAGAAGATAAGGAACACACCCATTATCCTGAAATCACATTAGGATTCTCTTTTTAACCTGTTCCTTAAAACACTAGTGCTTAGGAAATCTATTGGAGGCAGAAGCAGTCAAGGGTAGCTTAGGGTTAGGGTTAGGGTTAGGGTACGGCTTAGGGTACGGGTTCGGGTACGGGTTCGGGTACGGGTTCGGGTACGGCGTAGGGTATGGGTTAGGTTTAGGGTTAGGGTTAGTTTGAGGGTTAGGGCTCGGTTTAGGTTACGGGTTAGGATTAGGGTACGTGTTAGGGTTAGGGTAGGTGTTAGGGTTAGGGTACGCGTTAGGGTTAGGGTAGTTATTAAACCTATCCCACACTCTAGATACCCCTTAGCACGTCAAGGAATATTATTTGGGGGTCCAGCCATGGAGAAGAGTTTAGACACTAGGAGAAGATACGGAACACACCCATTATAAAGAAATCACATTAGGATTCTCTTTTTAACCTGTTCCTTAAAACACTAGTGCTTAGGAAATCTATTGGAGGCAGAAGCAGTCAAGGGTAGCTTAGGGTTAGGGTTAGGGTTAGGGTACGGCTTAGGGTACGGGTTCGGGTACGGGTTCGTGTACGGCGTAGCGTATGGGTTAGGGTTAGGGTTAGGGTTAGTTTGAAGGTTAGGGCTCGGTTTAGGGTACGGGTTA
>NW_027175356.1:27500-30000 GCF_028021215.1 Eschrichtius robustus
TAGGTTTAGGGTTAGGGTTATGGTTAGGGTTAGGTACGGCTTAGTGTACGGGTTCGGGTACGGGTTCGGGTATGGCGTAGGGTATGGGTTAGGGTTAGGGTTAGGGTTAGTTTGAGGGTTAGGGCTCGGTTTAGGTTACGGGTTAGGATTAGGGTACGTGTTAGGGTTAGGGTAGAGGTTAGGGTTAGGGTACGCGTTAGGGTTAGGGTAGTTATTAAACCTATCCCACTCTCTAGATAACCCTTAGCACGTCAAGGAATATTATTTGGGGGTCCAGCCATGGAGAAGAGTTTAGACACTAGGAGAAGATAAGGAACACACCCATTATCAAGAAATCACATTAGGATTCTCTTTTTAACCTGTTCCTTAAAACACTAGTGCTTAGGAAATCTATTGGAGGCAGAAGCAGTCAAGGGTAGCTTAGGGTTAGGGTTAGGGTTAGGGTTAGGGTTAGCTTTAGGGTACGGCTTAGGGTACGGGTTCGGGTACGGGTTCGGGTACGGCGTAGGGTATGGGTTAGGGTTAGGGTTAGGGTTAGTTTGAGGGTTAGGGCTCGGTTTAGGGTACGGGTTAGGATTAGGGTACGTGTTAGGGTTAGGGTACGCGTTAGGGTTAGGGTAGTTATTAAACCTATCCCACTCTCTAGATACCCCTTAGCACGTCAAGGAATATTATTTGGGTGTCCAGCCATGGAGAAGAGTTTAGACACTAGGAGAAGATAAGGAACACACCCATTATCAAGAAATCACATTAGGATTCTCTTTTTAACCTGTTCCTTAAAACACTAGTGCTTAGGAAATCTATTGGAGGCAGAAGCAGTCAAGGGTAGCTTAGGGTTAGGGTTAGGTTTAGGGTTAGGGTTAGGGTTAGGGTACGGCTTAGGGTACGGTTTCGGGTACGGGTTCGTGTACGGCGTAGGGTATGGGTTAGGGTTAGGGTTAGTTTGAAGGTTAGGGCTCGGTTTAGGGTACGGGTTAGGATTAGGGTACGTGTTAGGGTTAGGGTAGGGGTTAGGGTTAGGGTACGCGTTAGGGTTAGGGTAGTTATTAAACCTATCCCACTCTCTAGATACCCCTTAGCACGTCAAGGAATATTATTTGGGTGTCCAGCCATGGAGAAGAGTTTAGACACTAGGAGAAGATAAGGAACACACCCATTATCAAGAAATCACATTAGGATTCTCTTTTTATCCTGTTCCTTAAAACACTAGTGCTTAGGAAATCTATTGAAGGCAGAAGCAGTCAAGGGTAGCTTAGGGTTAGGGTTAGGTTTAGGGTTAGGGTTAGGGTTAGGGTACGGCTTAGGGTATGGTTTCGGGTACGGGTTCGTATACGGCGTAGGGTATGGGTTAGGGTTAGGGTTAGTTTGAAGGTTAGGGCTCGGTTTAGGGTACGGGTTAGGATTAGGGTACGTGTTAGGGTTAGGGTAGGGGTTAGGGTTAGGGTATGCGTTAGGGTTAGGGTAGTTATTAAACCTATCCCACTCTCTAGATACCCCTTAGCACGTCAAGGAATATTATTTGGGGGTCCAGCCATGGAGAAGAGTTTAGACACTAGGAGAAGATAAGGAACACACCCATTATCAATAAATCACATTAGGATTCTCTTTTTAACCTGTTCCTTAAAACACTAGTCCTTAAGAAATCTATTGGAGGCAGAAGCAGTCAAGGGTAGCTTAGGGTTAGGGTTAGGGTTAGGGTACGGCTTAGGGTACGGGTTCGGGTACGGGTTCGTGTACGGCGTAGCGTATGGGTTAGGGTTAGGGTTAGGGTTAGTTTGAAGGTTAGGGCTCGGTTTAGGGTACGGGTTAGGATTAGGGTTCGTGTTAGGGTTAGGGTAGGGGTTAGGGTTAGGGTACGCGTTAGGGTTAGGGTAGTTATTAAACCTATCCCACTCCCTAGATACCCCTTAGCACGTCAAGGAATATTATTTGGGGGTCCAGCCATGGAGAAGAGTTTAGACACTAGGAGAAGATAAGGAACACACCCATTATCAAGAAATCACATTAGGATTCTCTTTTTAACCTGTTCCTTAATACACTAGTACTTAGGAAATCTATTGGAGGCAGAAGCAGTCAAGGGTAGCTTAGGGTTAGGGTTAGGGTTAGGTTTAGGGTTAGGGTTATGGTTAGGGTTAGGTACGGCTTAGTGTACGGGTTCGGGTACGGGTTCGGGTATGGCGTAGGGTATGGGTTAGGGTTAGGGTTAGGGTTAGTTTGAGGGTTAGGGCTCGGTTTAGGTTACGGGTTAGGATTAGGGTACGTGTTAGGGTTAGGGTAGAGGTTAGGGTTAGGGTACGCGTTAGGGTTAGGGTAGTTATTAAACCTATCCCACTCTCTAGATAACCCTTAGCACGTCAAGGAATATTATTTGGGTGTCCAGCCATGGAGAAGAGTTTAGACACTAGGAGAAGATAAGGAACACACCCATTATCAAGAAATCACATTAGGATTCTCTTTTTAACCTGTTCCTTAAAACACTAGTGCTTAGGAAATCTATTGG
>NW_027175356.1:37500-50000 GCF_028021215.1 Eschrichtius robustus
ATTAGGATTCTCTTTTTAACCTGTTCCTTAAAACACTAATGCTTAGGAAATCTATTGGAGGCAGAAGAGGTCAAGGGTAGCTTAGGGTTAGGGTTAGGTTTAGGGTTAGGGTTAGGGTTAGGGTACGGCTTAGGGTACGGTTTCGGGTACGGGTTCGTGTACGGCGTAGGGTATGGGTTAGGGTTAGGGTTAGTTTGAAGGTTAGGGCTCGGTTTAGGGTACGGGTTAGGATTAGGGTACGTGTTAGGGTTAGGGTAGGGGTTAGGGTTAGGGTACGCGTTAGGGTTAGGGTAGTTATTAAACCTATCCCACTCTCTAGATACCCCTTAGCACGTCAAGGAATATTATTTGGGGGTCCAGCCATGGAGAAGAGTTTAGACACTAGGAGAAGATAAGGAACACACCCATTATCAAGAAATCACATTAGGATTCTCTTTTTAACCTGTTCCTTAAAACACTAGTGCTTAGGAAATCTATTGGAGGCAGAAGCAGTCAAGGGTAGCTTAGGGTTAGGGTTAGGGATAGGGTACGGCTTAGGGTACGGGTTCGGGTACGGGTTCGGTTACGGGTTCGGGTACGGCGTAGGGTATGGGTTAGGTTTAGGGTTAGGGTTAGTTTGAGGGTTAGGGCTCGGTTTAGGTTACGGGTTAGGATTAGGGTACGTGTTAGGGTTAGGGTAGGGGTTAGGGTTAGGGTACGCGTTAGGGTTAGGGTAGTTATTAAACCTATCCCACTCTCTACATACCCCTTAGCACGTCAAGGAATATTATTTGGGGGTCCAGCCATGGAGAAGAGTTTAGACACTTGGAGAAGATAAGGAACACACCCATTATCCTGAAATCACATTAGGATTCTCTTTTTAACCTGTTCCTTAAAACACTAGTGCTTAGGAAATCTATTGGAGGCAGAAGCAGTCAAGAGTAGCTTAGGGTTAGGGTTAGGGTTAGGGTACGGCTTAGGGTACGGGTTCGGGTACGGGTTCGGGTACGGGTTCGGGTACGGCGTAGGGTATGGGTTAGGTTTAGGGTTAGGGTTAGTTTGAGGGTTAGGGCTCGGTTTAGGTTACGGGTTAGGATTAGGGTACGTGTTAGGGTTAGGGTAGGGGTTAGGGTTAGGGTACGCGTTAGGGTTAGGGTAGTTATTAAACCTATCCCACACTCTAGATACCCCTTAGCACGTCAAGGAATATTATTTGGGGGTCCAGCCATGGAGAAGAGTTTAGACACTAGGAGAAGATAAGGAACACACCCATTATCAAGAAATCACATTAGGATTCTCTTTTTAACCTGTTCCTTAAAACACTAGTGCTTAGGAAATCTATTGGAGGCAGAAGCAGTCAAGGGTAGCTTAGGGTTAGGGTTAGGGTTAGGGTACGGCTTAGGGTACGGGTTCGGGTACGGGTTCGTGTACGCTGTAGGGTATGGGTTAGGGTTAGGGTTAGGGTTAGTTTGAAGGTTAGGGCTCGGTTTAGGGTACGGGTTAGGATTAGGGTTCGTGTTAGGGTTAGGGTAGGGGTTAGGGTTAGGGTACGCGTTAGGGTTACGGTAGTTATTAAACCTATCCCACTCTCTAGATACCCCATAGCACGTCAAGGAATATTATTTGGGGGTCCAGCCATGGAGAAGAGTTTAGACACTAGGAGAAGATAAGGAACACACCCATTATCAAGAAATCACATTAGGATTCTCTTTTTAACCTGTTCCTTAAAACACTAGTGCTTAGGAAATCTATTGGAGGCAAAAGCAGTCAAGGGTAGATTAAGGTTAGGGTTAGGGTTAGGGCTAGTGTTAGGACACGGCGTAGGTTACGGGTTCGGGTACGGGTTCGTGTACGGCGTACGGTATGGGTTTGGGTTAGGGTTAGGGTTAGTTTGAAGGTTAGGGCTCGGTTTAGGGTACGAGTTAGGATTAGGGTTCGTGTTAGTGATAGGGGAGGGGTTAGGGTTAGGGTACGCGTTAGGGTTAGGGTAGTTATTAAACCTATCTCACTCTCTAGATACCCCTTAGCACGTCAAGGAATATTATTTGGGGGTCCAGCCATGGAGAAGAGTTTAGACACTAGGAGAAGATAAGGAACACACCCATTATCAAGAAATCACATTAGGATTCTCTTTTTAACCTGTTCCTTAAAACACTAGTGCTTAGGAAATCTATTGGAGGCAGAAGCAGTCAAGGGTAGCTTAGGGTTAGGGTTAGGGTTAGGGTACGGCTTAGGGTACGGGTTCGGGTACGGGTTCGGGTACGGGTTCGGGTACGGCGTAGGGTATGGGTTAGGTTTAGGGTTAGGGTTAGTTTGAGGGTTAGGGCTCGGTTTAGGTTACGGGTTAGGATTAGGGTACGTGTTAGGGTTAGGGTAGGTGTTAGGGTTAGGGTACGCGTTAGGGTTAGGGTAGTTATTAAACCTATCCCACACTCTAGATACCCCTTAGCACGTCAAGGAATATTATTTGGGGGTCCAGCCATGGAGAAGAGTTTAGACACTAGGAGAAGATAAGGAACACACCCATTATCAAGAAATCACATTAGGATTCTCTTTTTAACCTGTTCCTTAAAACACTAGTGCTTAGGAAATCTATTGGAGGCAGAAGCAGTCAAGGGTAGCTTAGGGTTAGGGTTAGGGTTAGGGCTAGGGTTAGGACACGGCTTAGGGTACGGGTTCGGGTAAGGGTTCGTGTACGGCGTAGTGTATGGGTTTGGGTTAGGGTTAGGGTTAGTTTGAAGGTTAGGGCTCGGTTTAGGGTACGGGTTAGGATTAGGGTTCGTGTTAGGGATAGGGTAGGGGTTAGGGTTAGGGTACGCGTTAGGGTTAGGGTAGTTATTAAACCTATCCCACTCTCTAGATACTCCTTAGCACGTCAAGGAATATTATTTGGGGGTCCAGCCATGGAGAAGAGTTTAGACACTAGGAGAAGATAAGGAACACACCCATTATCAAGAAATCACATTAGGATTCTCTTTTTAACCTGTTCCTTAATACACTAGTGCTTAGGAAATCTATTGGAGGCAGAAGCAGTCAAGGGTAGCTTAGGGTTAGGGTTACGGTTAGGGTTAGGGTTAGGGTATGGCTTAGGGTACGGGTTCGGGTACGGGTTCGGGTACGGCGTAGGGTATGGGTTAGGGTTAGGGTTAGGGTTAGTTTGAGGGTTAGGGCTCGGTTTAGGGTACGGGTTAGGATTAGGGTACGTGTTAGGGTTAGGGTAGGGGTTAGGGTTAGGGTACGCATTAGGGTTAGGGTAGTTATTAAACCTATCCCACTCTCTAGATACCCCTTAGCACGTCAAGGAATATTATTTGGGGGTCCAGCCATGGAGAAGAGTTTAGACACTAGGAGAAGATAAGGAACACACCCATTATCAAGAAATCACATTAGGATTCTCTTTTTAACCTGTTCCTTAAAACACTAGTGCTTAGGAAATCTATTGGAGGCAGAAGCAGTCAAGGGTAGCTTAGGGTTAGGGTTAGGGTTAGGGTACGGCTTAGGGTACGGGTTCGGGTACGGGTTCGGGTACGGCGTAAGGTATGGGTTAGGTTTAGGGTTAGGGTTAGTTTGAGGGTTAGGGCTCGGTTTAGGTTACGTGTTAGGATTAGGGTACGTGTTAGGGTTAGGGTAGGGGTTAGGGTTAGGGTACGCGTTAGGGTTAGGGTAGTTATTAAACATATCCCACTCTCTAGATACCCCTTAGCACGTCAAGGAATATTATTTGGGGGTGCAGCCATGGAGAAGAGTTTAGACACTAGGAGAAGATAAGGAACACACCCATTATCAATAAATCACATTAGGATTCTCTTTTTAACCTGTTCCTTAAAACACTAGTGCTTAGGAAATCTATTGGAGGCAGAAGCAGTCAAGGGTAGCTTAGGGTTAGGGTTTGGGTTAGGGTACGGCTTAGGGTACGGGTTCGGGTACGGGTTCGGGTACGCGTTTGGGTATGGCGTAGGATATGGGTTAGGGTTAGGGTTAGTTTGAGGGTTAGGGCTCGGTTTAGGGTACGGGTTAGTATTAGGGTACGTCTTAGGGTTAGGGTAGGGGTTAGGGTTAGGGTACGCGTTAGGGTTAGGTTAGTTATTAAACCTATCCCACTCTCTAGATACCCCTTAGCACGTCAAGGAATATTATTTGGGGGTCCAGCCATGGAGAAGAGTTTAGACACTAGGAGAAGATAAGGAACACACCCATTATCAAGAAATCACATTAGGATTCTCTTTTTAACCTGTTCCTTAAAACACTAGTGCTTAGGAAATCTATTGGAGGCAGAAGCAGTCAAGGGTAGCTTAGGGTTAGGGTTAGGGTTAGGGTACGGCTTAGGGTACGGGTTCGGGTACGGGTTCGTGTACGGCGTAGCGTATGGGTTAGGGTTAGGGTTAGGGTTAGTTTGAAGGTTAAGGCTCGGTTTAGGGTACGGGTTAGGATTAGGGTTCGTGTTAGGGTTAGGGTAGGGGTTAGGGTTAGGGTACGCGTTAGGGTTAGGGTAGTTATTAAACCTATCCCACTCCCTAGATACCCCTTAGCACGTCAAGGAATATTATTTGGGGGTCCAGCCATGGAGAAGAGTTTAGACAGTAGGAGAAGATAAGGAACACACCCATTATCCTGAAATCACATTAGGATTCTCTTTTTAACCTGTTCCTTAATACACTAGTGCTTAGGAAATCTATTGGAGGCAGAAGCAGTCAAGGGTAGCTTAGGGTTAGGGTTAGGTTTAGGTTTAGGGTTAGGGTTATGGTTAGGGTTAGGTACGGCTTAGTGTACGGGTTCGGGTACGGGTTCGGTTATGGCGTAGGGTATGGGTTAGGGTTAGGGTTAGGGTTAGTTTGAGGGTTAGGGCTCGGTTTAGGTTACGGGTTAGGATTAGGGTACGTCTTAGGGTTAGGGTAGAGGTTAGGGTTAGGGTACGCGTTAGGGTTAGGGTAGTTATTAAACCTATCCCACTCTCTAGATAACCCTTAGCACGTCAAGGAATATTATTTGGGGGTCCAGCCATGGAGAAGAGTTTAGACACTAGGAGAAGATAAGGAACACACCCATTATCAAGAAATCACATTAGGATTCTCTTTTTAACCTGTTCCTTAAAACACTAGTGCTTAGGAAATCTATTGGAGGCAGAAGCAGTCAAGGGTAGCTTAGGGTTAGGGTTAGGGTTAGGGTACGGCTTAGGGTACGGGTTCGGGTACGGGTTCGGGTACGGCGTAGGGTATGGGTTAGGTTTAGGGTTAGGGTTAGTTTGAGGGTTAGGGCTCGGTTTAGGTTACGTGTTAGGATTAGTGTACGTGTTAGGGTTAGGGTAGGGGTTAGGGTTAGGGTACGCGTTAGGGTTAGGGTAGTTATTAAACATATCCCACTCTCTAGATACCCCTTAGCACGTCAAGGAATATTATTTGGGGGTGCAGCCATGGAGAAGAGTTTAGACACTAGGAGAAGATAAGGAACACACCCATTATCAATAAATCACATTAGGATTCTCTTTTTAACCTGTTCCTTAAAACACTAGTGCTTAGGAAATCTATTGGAGGCAGAAGCAGTCAAGGGTAGCTTAGGGTTAGGGTTTGGGTTAGGGTACGGCTTAGGGTACGGGTTCGGGTACGGGTTCGGGTACGCGTTTGGGTATGGCGTAGGATATGGGTTAGGGTTAGGGTTAGTTTGAGGGTTAGGGCTCGGTTTAGGGTACGGGTTAGGATTAGGGTACGTCTTAGGGTTAGGGTAGGGGTTAGGGTTAGGGTACGCGTTAGGGTTAGGGTAGTTATTAAACCTATCCCACTCTCTAGATACCCCTTAGCACGTCAAGGAATATTATTTGGGGGTCCAGCCATGGAGAAGAGTTTAGACACTAGGAGAAGATAAGGAACACGCCCATTATCAAGAAATCACATTAGGATTCTCTTTTTAACCTGTTCCTTAAAACACTAGTGCTTAGGAAATCTATTGGAGGCAGAAGCAGTCAAGGGTAGCTTAGGATTAGGGTTAGGGTTAGGGTACGGCTTAGGGTACGGGTTCGGGTACGGGTTCGTGTACGGCGTAGCGTATGGGTTAGGGTTAGGGTTAGGGTTAGTTTGAAGGTTAGGGCTCGGTTTAGGGTACGGGTTAGGATTAGGGTTCGTGTTAGGGTTAGGGTAGGGGTTAGGGTTAGGGTACGCGTTAGGGTTAGGGTAGTTATTAAACCTATCCCACTCCCTAGATACCCCTTAGCACGTCAAGGAATATTATTTGGGGGTCCAGCCATGGAGAAGAGTTTAGACAGTAGGAGAAGATAAGGAACACACCCATTATCCTGAAATCACATTAGGATTCTCTTTTTAACCTGTTCCTTAATACACTAGTGCTTAGGAAATCTATTGGAGGCAGAAGCAGTCAAGGGTAGCTTAGGGTTAGGGTTAGGTTTAGGTTTAGGGTTAGGGTTATGGTTAGGGTTAGGTACGGCTTAGTGTACGGGTTCGGGTACGGGTTCTGTTATGGCGTAGGGTATGGGTTAGGGTTAGGGTTAGGGTTAGTTTGAGGGTTAGGGCTCGGTTTAGGTTACGGGTTAGGATTAGGGTACGTCTTAGGGTTAGGGTAGAGGTTAGGGTTAGGGTACGCGTTAGGGTTAGGGTAGTTATTAAACCTATCCCACTCTCTAGATACCCCTTAGCACGTCAAGGAATATTATTTGGGTGTCCAGCCATGGAGAAGAGTTTAGACACTAGGAGAAGATAAGGAACACACCCATTATCAAGAAATCACATTAGGATTCTCTTTTTAACCTGTTCCTTAAAACACTAGTGCTTAGGAAATCTATTGGAGGCAGAAGCAGTCAAGGGTAGCTTAGGGTTAGGGTTAGGGTTAGGGTTAGGGTTAGCTTTAGGGTACGGCTTAGGGTACGGGTTCGGGTACGGGTTCGGGTACGGCGTAGGGTATGGGTTAGGGTTAGGGTTAGGGTTAGTTTGAGGGTTAGGGCTCGGTTTAGGGTACGGGTTAGGATTAGGGTACGTGTTAGGGTTAGGGTACGCGTTAGGGTTAGGGTAGTTATTAAACCTATCCCACACTCTAGATACCCCTTAGCACGTCAAGGAATATTATTTGGGTGTCCAGCCATGGAGAAGTGTTTAGACACTAGGAGAAGATAAGGAACACACCCATTATCAAGAAATCACATTAGGATTCTCTTTTTAACCTGTTCCTTAAAACACTAGTGCTTAGGAAATCTATTGGAGGCAGAAGCAGTCAAGGGTAGCTTAGGGTTAGGGTTAGGTTTAGGGTTAGGGTTAGGGTTAGGGTACGGCTTAGGGTACGGTTTCGGGTACGGGTTCGTGTACGGCGTAGGGTATGGGTTAGGGTTAGGTTTAGTTTGAAGGTTAGGGCTCGGTTTAGGGTACGGGTTAGGATTAGGGTACGTGTTAGGGTTAGGGTAGGGGTTAGGGTTAGGGTACGCGTTAGGGTTAGGGTAGTTATTAAACCTATCCCACTCTCTAGATACCCCTTAGCACGTCAAGGAATATTTTTTGGGGGTCCAGCCATGGAGAAGAGTTTAGACACTAGGAGAAGATAAAGAACACACCCATTATCAAGAAATCACATTAGGATTCTCTTTTTAACCTGTTCCTTAAAACACTAGTGCTTAGGAAATCTATTGGAGGCAGAAGCAGTAAAGGGTAGCTTAGGGTTAGGGTTAGGGTTAGGGCTAGGGTTAGGACACGGCTTAGGGTACGGGTTCGGGTACGGGTTCGTGTTCGGCGTAGGGTATGGGTTTGGGTTAGGGTTAGGGTTAGTTTGAAGTTTAGGGCTCGGTTTAGGGTACGGGTTAGGATTAGGGTTCGTGTTAGGGTTAGGGTAGGGGTTAGGGTTAGGGTACGCGTTAGGGTTAGGGTAGTTATTAAACCTATCCCACTCTCTAGATACCCCTTAGCACGTCAAGGAATATTATTTGGGGGTCCAGCCATGGAGAAGAGTTTAGACACTAGGAGAAGATAAGGAACACACCCATTATCAAGAAATCACATTAGGATTCTCTTTTTAACCTGTTCCTTAAAACACTAGTGCTTAGGAAATCTATTGGAGTCAGAAGCAGTCAAGGGTAGCTTAGGGTTAGGGTTAGGGTTAGGGTACGGCTTAGGGTACGGGTTCGGGTACGGGTTCGGGTACGGGTTCGGGTACGGCGTAGGGTATGGGTTAGGTTTAGGGTTAGGGTTAGTTTGAGGGTTAGGGCTCGGTTTAGGTTACGGGTTAGGATTAGGGTACGTGTTAGGGTTAGGGTAGGGGTTAGGGTTAGGGTACGCGTTAGGGTTAGGGTAGTTATTAAACCTATCCCACTCTCTAGATACCCCTTAGCACGTCAAGGAATATTATTTGGGGGTCCAGCCATGGAGAAGAGTTTAGACACTAGGAGAAGATAAGGAACACACCCATTATCAATAAATCACATTAGGATTCTCTTTTTAACCTGTTCCTTAAAACACTAGTGCTTAGGAAATCTATTGGAGGCAGAAGCAGTCAAGGGTAGCTTAGGGTTAGGGTTTGGGTTAGGGTACGGCTTAGGGTTAGGGTACGTGTTAGGGTTAGGGTAGGGGTTAGGGTTAGGGTACGCGTTAGGGTTAGGGTAGTTATTAAACCTATCCCACTCTCTAGATACCCCTTAGCACGTCAAGGAATATTATTTGGGGTCCAGCCATGGAGAAGAGTTTAGACACTAGGAGAAGATAAGGAACACACCCATTATCAAAAAATCACATTAGGATTCTCTTTTTAACCTGTTCCTTAAAACACTAGTGCTTAGGAAATCTATTGGAGGCAGAAGCAGTCAAGGGTAGCTTAGGGTTAGGGTTTGGGTTAGGGTACGGATTAGGGTACGGGTTCGGGTACGGTTTCGGGTACGGGTTTGGGTATGGCGTACGATATGGGTTAGGGTTAGGGTTAGGGTTAGTTTGAGGGTTAGGGCTCGGTGTAGGGTACGGGTTAGGATTAGGGTACGTGTTAGGGTTAGGGTAGGGGTTAGGGTTAGGGTACGCGTTAGGGTTAGGGTAGTTATTAAACCTATCCCACACTCTAGATACCCCTTAGCACGTCAAGGAATATTATTTGGGGGTCCAGCCATGGAGAAGAGTTTAGACAGTAGGAGAAGATAAGGAACACACCCATTATCCTGAAATCACATTAGGATTCTCTTTTTAACCTGTTCCTTAATATACTAGTGCTTAGGAAATCTATTGGAGGCAGAAGCAGTCAAGGGTAGCTTAGGGTTAGGGTTAGGGTTAGGTTTAGGGTTAGGGTTATGGTTAGGGTTAGGTACGGCTTAGTGTACGGGTTCGGGTACGGGTTCGGGTATGGCGTAGGGTATGGGTTAGGGTTAGGGTTAGGGTTAGTTTGAGGGTTAGGGCTCGGTTTAGGTTACGGGTTAGGATTAGGTTACGTCTTAGGGTTAGGGTAGAGGTTAGGGTTAGGGTACGCGTTAGGGTTAGGGTAGTTATTAAACCTATCCCACTCTCTAGATACCCCTTAGCACGTCAAGGAATATTATTTGGGGGTCCAGCCATGGAGAAGAGTTTAGACACTAGGAGAAGATAAGGAACACACCCATTATCAAGAAATCACATTAGGATTCTCTTTTTAACCTGTTCCTTAAAACACTAGTGCTTAGGAAATCTATTGGAGGCAGAAGCAGTCAAGGGTAGCTTAGGGTTAGGGTTAGGGTTAGGGTTAGGGTTAGCTTTAGGGTACGGCTTAGGGTACGGGTTCGGGTACGGGTTCGGGTACGGCGTAGGGTATGGGTTAGGGTTAGGGTTAGGGTTAGTTTGAGGGTTAGGGCTCGGATTAGGGTACGGGTTAGGATTAGGGTACGTGTTAGGGTTAGGGTACGCGTTAGGGTTAGGGTAGTTATTAAACCTATCCCACTCTCTAGATACCCCTTAGCACGTCAAGGAATATTATTTGGGTGTCCAGCCATGGAGAAGAGTTTAGACACTAGGAGAAGATAAGGAACACACCCATTATCAAGAAATCACATTAGGATTCTCTTTTTAACCTGTTCCTTAAAACACTAGTGCTTAGGAAATCTATTGAAGGCAGAAGCAGTCAAGGGTAGCTTAGGGTTAGGGTTAGGTTTAGGGTTAGGGTTAGGGTTAGGGTACGGCTTAGGGTATGGTTTCGGGTACGGGTTCGTGTACGGCGTAGGGTATGGGTTAGGGTTAGGGTTAGTTTGAAGGTTAGGGCTCGGTTTAGGGTACGGGTTAGGATTAGGGTACGTGTTAGGGTTAGGGTAGGGGTTAGGGTTAGGGTATGCGTTAGGGTTAGGGTAGTTATTAAACCTATCCCACTCTCTAGATACCCCTTAGCACGTCAAGGAATATTATTTGGGGGTCCAGCCATGGAGAAGAGTTTAGACACTAGGAGAAGATAAGGAACACACCCATTATCAATAAATCACATTAGGATTCTCTTTTTAACCTGTTCCTTAAAACACTAGTCCTTAAGAAATCTATTGGAGGCAGAAGCAGTCAAGGGTAGCTTAGGGTTAGGGTTAGGGTTAGGGTACGGCTTAGGGTACGGGTTCGGGTACGGGTTCGTGTACGGCGTAGCGTATGGGTTAGGGTTAGGGTTAGGGTTAGTTTGAAGGTTAGGGCTCGGTTTAGGGTACGGGTTAGGATTAGGGTTCGTGTTAGGGTTAGGGTAGGGGTTAGGGTTAGGGTACGCGTTAGGGTTAGGGTAGTTATTAAACCTATCCCACTCCCTAGATACCCCTTAGCACGTCAAGGAATATTATTTGGGGGTCCAGCCATGGAGAAGAGTTTAGACAGTAGGAGAAGATAAGGAACACACCCATTATCCTGAAATCACATTAGGATTCTCTTTTTAACCTGTTCCTTAATACACTAGTATTTAGGAAATCTATTGGAGGCAGAAGCAGTCAAGGGTAGCTTAGGGTTAGGGTTAGGGTTAGGTTTAGGGTTAGGGTTATGGTTAGGGTTAGGTACGGCTTAGTGTACGGGTTCGGGTACGGGTTCGGGTATGGCGTAGGGTATGGGTTAGGGTTAGGGTTAGGGTTAGTTTGAGGGTTAGGGCTCGGTTTAGGTTACGGGTTAGGATTAGGGTACGTGTTAGGGTTAGGGTAGAGGTTAAGGTTAGGGTACGCGTTAGGGTTAGGGTAGTTATTAAACCTATCCCACTCTCTAGATAACCCTTAGCACGTCAAGGAATATTATTTGGGGGTACAGCCATGGAGAAGAGTTTAGACACTAGGAGAAGATAAGGAACACACCCATTATCAAGAAATCACATTAGGATTCTCTTTTTAACCTGTTCCTTAAAACACTAGTGCTTAGGAAATCTATTGGAGGCAGAAGCAGTCAAGGGTAGCTTAGGGTTAGGGTTAGGGTTAGGGTTAGGGTTAGCTTTAGGGTACGGCTTAGGGTACGGGTTCGGGTACGGGTTCGGGTACGGCGTAGGGTATGGGTTAGGGTTAGGGTTAGGGTTAGTTTGAGGGTTAGGGCTCGGTTTAGGGTACGGGTTAGGATTAGGGTACGTGTTAGGGTTAGGGTACGCGTTAGGGTTAGGGTAGTTATTAAACCTATCCCACTCTCTAGATACCCCTTAGCACGTCAAGGAATATTATTTGGGTGTCCAGCCATGGAGAAGAGTTTAGACACTAGGAGAAGATAAGGAACACACCCATTATCAAGAAATCACATTAGCATTCTCTTTTTAACCTGTTCCTTAAAACACTAGTGCTTAGGAAATCTATTGGAGGCAGAAGCAGTCAAGGGTAGCTTAGGGTTAGGGTTAGGTTTAGGGTTAGGGTTAGGGTTAGGGTACGGCTTAGGGTACGGTTTCGGGTACGGGTTCGTGTACGGCGTAGGGTATGGGTTAGGGTTAGGGTTAGTTTGAAGGTTAGGGCTCGGTTTAGGGTACGGGTTAGGATTAGGGTACGTGTTAGGGTTAGGGTAGGGGTTAGGGTTAGGGTACGCGTTAGGGTTAGGGTAGTTATTAAACCTATCCCACTCTCTAGATACCCCTTAGCACGTCAAGGAATATTATTTGGGGGTCCAGCCATGGAGAAGAGTTTAGACACTAGGAGAAGATAAGGAACACACCCATTATCAAGAAATCACATTAGGATTCTCTTTTTAACCTGTTCCTTAAAACACTAGTGCTTAGGAAATCTATTGGAGGCAGAAGCAGTCAAGGGTAGCTTAGGGTTAGGGTTAGGGTTAGGGTACGGCTTAGGGTACGGGTTCGGGTACGGGTTCGGTTACGGGGTCGGGTACGGCGTAGGGTATGGGTTAGGTTTAGGGTTAGGGTTAGTTTGAGGGTTAGGGCTCGGTTTAGGTTACGGGTTAGGATTAGGGTACGTCTTAGGGTTAGGGTAGAGGTTAGGGTTAGGGTACGCGTTAGGGTTAGGGTAGTTATTAAACCTATCCCACTCTCTAGATAACCCTTAGCACGTCAAGGAATATTATTTGGGGGTCCAGCCATGGAGAAGAGTTTAGACACTAGGAGAAGATAAGGAACACACCCATTATCAAGAAATCACATTAGGA
>NW_027175356.1:55000-102500 GCF_028021215.1 Eschrichtius robustus
CCCATTATCAAGAAATCACATTAGGATTCTCTTTTTAACCTGTTCCTTAAAACACTAGTGCTTAGGAAATCTATTGAAGGCAGAAGCAGTCAAGGGTAGCTTAGGGTTAGGGTTAGGTTTAGGGTTAGGGTTAGGGTTAGGGTACGGCTTAGGGTATGGTTTCGGGCACGGGTTCGTGTACGGCGTAGGGTATGGGTTAGGGTTAGGGTTAGGGTTAGTTTGAAGGTTAGGGCTCGGTTTAGGGTACGGGTTAGGATTAGGGTTCGTGTTAGGGTTAGGGTAGGGGTTAGGGTTAGGGTACGTGTTAGGGGTAGGGTAGTTATTAAACCTATCCCACTCCCTAGATACCCCTTAGCACGTCAAGGAATATTATTTGGGGGTCCATCCATGGAGAAGAGTTTAGACAGTAGGAGAAGATAAGGAACACACCCATTATCCTGAAATCACATTAGGATTCTCTTTTTAACCTGTTCCTTAATACACTAGTACTTAGGAAATCTATTGGAGGCAGAAGCAGTCAAGGGTAGCTTAGGGTTAGGGTTAGGGTTAGGGTACGGCTTAGGGTACGGGTTCGGGTACGGGTTCGTGTACGGCGTAGCGTATGGGTTAGGGTTAGGGTTAGGGTTAGTTTGAAGGTTAGGGCTCGGTTTAGGGTACGGGTTAGGATTAGGGTTCGTGTTAGGGTTAGGGTAGGGGTTAGGGTTAGGGTACGCGTTAGGGTTAGGGTAGTTATTAAACCTATCCCACTCCCTAGATACCCCTTAGCACGTCAAGGAATATTATTTGGGGGTCCAGCCATGGAGAAGAGTTTAGACAGTAGGAGAAGATAAGGAACACACCCATTATCCTGAAATCACATTAGGATTCTCTTTTTAACCTGTTCCTTAATACACTAGTACTTAGGAAATCTATTGGAGGCAGAAGCAGTCAAGGGTAGCTTAGGGTTAGGGTTAGGGTTAGGTTTAGGGTTAGGGTTATGGTTAGGGTTAGGTACGGCTTAGTGTACGGGTTCGGGTACGGGTTCGGGTATGGCGTAGGGTATGGGTTAGGGTTAGGGTTAGGGATAGTTTGAGGGTTAGGGCTCGGTTTAGGTTACGGGTTAGGATTAGGGTACGTGTTAGGGTTAGGGTAGAGGTTAGGGTTAGGGTACGCGTTAGGGTTAGGGTAGTTATTAAACCTATCCCACTCTCTAGATAACCCTTAGCACGTCAAGGAATATTATTTGGGGGTCCAGCCATGGAGAAGAGTTTAGACACTAGGAGAAGATAAGGAACACACCCATTATCAAGAAATCACATTAGGATTCTCTTTTCAACCTGTTCCTTAAAACACTAGTGCTTAGGAAATCTATTGGAGGCAGAAGCAGTCAAGGGTAGCTTAGGGTTAGGGTTAGGGTTAGGGTTAGGGTTAGCTTTAGGGTACGGCTTAGGGGACGGGTTCGGGTACGGGTTCGGGTACGGCGTAGGGTATGGGTTAGGGTTAGGGTTAGGGTTAGTTTGAGGGTTAGGGCTCGGTTTAGGGTACGGGTTAGGATTAGGGTACGTGTTAGGGTTAGGGTACGCGTTAGGGTTAGGGTAGTTATTAAACCTATCCCACTCTCTACATACCCCTTAGCACGTCAAGGAATATTATTTGGGTGTCCAGCCATGGAGAAGAGTTTAGACACTAGGAGAAGATAAGGAACACACCCATTATCAAGAAATCACATTAGGATTCTCTTTTTAACCTGTTCCTTAAAACACTAGTGCTTAGGAAATCTATTGGAGGCAGAAGCAGTCAAGGGTAGCTTAGGGTTAGGGTTAGGTTTAGGGTTAGGGTTAGGGTTAGGGTACGGCTTAGGGTACGGTTTCGGGTACGGGTTCGTGTACGGCGTAGGGTATGGGTTAGGGTTAGGGTTAGTTTGAAGGTTAGGGCTCGGTTTAGGGTACGGGTTAGGATTAGGGTACGTGTTAGGGTTAGGGTAGGGGTTAGGGTTAGGGTACGCGTTAGGGTTAGGGTAGTTATTAAACCTATCCCACTCTCTAGATACCCCTTAGCACGTCAAGGAATATTATTTGGGGGTCCAGCCATGGAGAAGAGTTTAGACACTAGGAGAAGATAAGGAACACACCCATTATCAAGAAATCACATTAGGATTCTCTTTTTAACCTGTTCCTTAAAACACTAGTGCTTAGGAAATCTATTGGAGGCAGAAGCAGTCAAGGGTAGCTTAGGGTTAGGGTTAGGGTTAGGGTACGGCTTAGGGTACGGGTTCGGGTACGGGTTTGGTTACGGGTTCGGGTACGGCGTAGGGTATGGGTTAGGTTTAGTGTTAGGGTTAGTTTGAGGGTTAGGGCTCGGTTTAGGTTACGGGTTAGGATTAGGGTACGTGTTAGGGTTAGGGTAGGGGTTAGGGTTAGGGTACGCGTTAGGGTTAGGTTAGTTATTAAACCTATCCCACTCTCTACATACCCCTTAGCACGTCAAGGAATATTATTTGGGGGTCCAGCCATGGAGAAGAGTTTAGACACTAGGAGAAGATAAGGAACACACCCATTATCCTGAAATCACATTAGGATTCTCTTTTTAACCTGTTCCTTAAAACACTAGTGCTTAGGAAATCTATTGGAGGCAGAAGCAGTCAAGGGTAGCTTAGGGTTAGGGTTAGGGTTAGGGTACGGCTTAGGGTACGGGTTCGGGTACGGGTTCGGGTACGGGTTCGGGTACGGCGTAGGGTATGGGTTAGGTTTAGGGTTAGGGTTAGTTTGAGGGTTAGGGCTCGGTTTAGGTTACGGGTTAGGATTAGGGTACGTGTTAGGGTTAGGGTAGGGGTTAGGGTTAGGGTACGCGTTAGGGTTAGGGTAGTTATTAAACCTATCCCACACTCTAGATACCCCTTAGCACGTCAAGGAATATTATTTGGGGGTCCAGCCATGGAGAAGAGTTTAGACACTAGGAGAAGATAAGGAACACACCCATTATCAAGAAATCACATTAGGATTCTCTTTTTAACCTGTTCCTTAAAACACTAGTGCTTAGGAAATCTATTGGAGGCAGAAGCAGTCAAGGGTAGCTTAGGGTTAGGGTTAGGGTTAGGGTACGGCTTAGGGTACGGGTTCGGGTACGGGTTCGGGTACGGGTTCGGGTACGGCGTAGGGTATGGGTTAGGTTTAGAATTAGGGTTAGTTTGAGGGTTAGGGCTCGGTTTAGGTTACGTGTTATGATTAGGGTACGTGTTAGGGTTAGGGTAGGGGTTAGGGTTAGGGTACGCGTTAGGGTTAGGGTAGTTATTAAACCTATCCCACTCTCTAGATACCCCTTAGCACGTCAAGGAATACTATTTGGGGGTCCAGCCATGGAGAAGAGTTTAGACACTAGGAGAAGATAAGGAACACACCCATTATCAATAAATCACATTAGGATTCTCTTTTTAACCTGTTCGTTAAAACACTAGTGCTTAAGAAATCTATTGGAGGCAGAAGCAGTCAAGGGTAGCTTAGGGTTAGGGTTAGGGTTAGGGTACGGCTTAGGGTACGGGTTCGGGTACGGGTTCGTGTACGGCGTAGCGTATGGGTTAGGGTTAGGGTTAGGGTTAGTTTGAAGGTTAGGGCTCGGTTTAGGGTACGGGTTAGGATTAGGGTTCGTGTTAGGTTTAGGGTAGGGGTTAGGGTTAGGGTACGTGTTAGGGGTAGGGTAGTTATTAAACCTATCCCACTCCCTAGATACCCCTTAGCACGTCAAGGAATATTATTTGGGGGTCCATCCATGGAGAAGAGTTTAGACAGTAGGAGAAGATAAGGAACACACCCATTATCCTGAAATCACATTAGGATTCTCTTTTTAACCTGTTCCTTAATACACTAGTGCTTAGGAAATCTATTGGAGGCAGAAGCAGTCAAGGGTAGCTTAGGGTTAGGTTTAGGGTTAGGGTTATGGTTAGGGTTAGGTACGGCTTAGTGTACGGGTTCGGGTACGGTTTCGGGTATGGCGTAGGGTATGGGTTAGGGTTATGGTTAGGGTTAGTTTGAGGGTTAGGGCTCGGTTAAAGTTACGGGTTAGGATTAGGGTACGTCTTAGGGTTAGGGTAGAGGTTAGGGTTAGGGTACGCGTTAGGGTTAGGGTAGTTATTAAACCTATCCCACTCTCTAGATACCCCTTAGCACGTCAAGGAATATTATTTGGGGGTCCAGCCATGGAGAAGAGTTTAGACACTAGGAGAAGATAAGGAACACACCCATTATCAAGAAATCACATTAGGATTCTCTTTTTAACCTGTTCCTTAAAACACTAGTGCTTAGGAAATCTATTGGAGGCAGAAGCAGTCAAGGGTAGCTTAGGGTTAGGGTTAGGGTTAGGGTACGGCTTAGGGTACGGGTTCGGGTACGGGTTCGGTTACGGGTTCGGGTACGGCGTAGGGTATGGGTTAGGTTTAGGGTTAGGGTTAGTTTGAGGGTTAGGGCTCGGTTTAGGTTACGGGTTAGGATTAGGGTACGTGTTAGGGTTAGGGTAGGGGTTAGGGTTAGGGTACGCGTTAGGGTTAGGGTAGTTATTAAACCTATCCCACTCTCTACATACCCCTTAGCACGTCAAGGAATATTATTTGGGGGTCCAGCCATGGAGAAGAGTTTAGACACTTGGAGAAGATAAGGAACACACCCATTATCCTGAAATCACATTAGGATTCTCTTTTTAACCTGTTCCTTAAAACACTAGTGCTTAGGAAATCTATTGGAGGCAGAAGCAGTCAAGGGTAGCTTAGGGTTAGGGTTAGGGTTAGGGTACGGCTTAGGGTACGGGTTCGGGTACGGGTTCGGGTACGGGTTCGGGTACGGCGTAGGGTATGGGTTAGGTTTAGGGTTAGGGTTAGTTTGAGGGTTAGGGCTCGGTTTAGGTTACGGGTTAGGATTAGGGTACGTGTTAGGGTTAGGGTAGGGGTTAGGGTTAGGGTACGCGTTAGGGTTAGGGTAGTTATTAAACCTATCCCACACTCTAGATACCCCTTAGCACGTCAAGGAATATTATTTGGGGGTCCAGCCATGGAGAAGAGTTTAGACACTAGGAGAAGATAAGGAACACACCCATTATCAAGAAATCACATTAGGATTCTCTTTTTAACCTGTTCCTTAAAACACTAGTGCTTAGGAAATCTATTGGAGGCAGAAGCAGTCAAGGGTAGCTTAGGGTTAGGGTTAGGGTTAGGGTACGGCTTAGGGTACGGGTTCGGGTACGGGTTCGTGTACGCTGTAGGGTATGGGTTAGGGTTAGGGTTAGGGTTAGTTTGAAGGTTAGGGCTCGGTTTAGGGTACGGGTTAGGATTAGGGTTCGTGTTAGGGTTAGGGTAGGGGTTAGGGTTAGGGTACGCGTTAGGGTTAGGGTAGTTATTAAACCTATCCCACTCTCTAGATACCCCATAGCACGTCAAGGAATATTATTTGGGGGTCCAGCCATGGAGAAGAGTTTAGACACTAGGAGAAGATAAGGAACACACCCATTATCAAGAAATCACATTAGGATTCTCTTTTTAACCTGTTCCTTAAAACACTAGTGCTTAGGAAATCTATTGGAGGCAAAAGCAGTCAAGGTTAGATTAAGGTTAGGGTTAGGGTTAGGGCTAGTGTTAGGACACGGCTTAGGTTACGGGTTCGGGTACGGTTTCGTGTACGGCGTACGGTATGGGTTTGGGTTAGGGTTAGGGTTAGTTTGAAGGTTAGGGCTCGGTTTAGGGTACGAGTTAGGATTAGGGTTCGTGTTAGGGATAGGGGAGGGGTTAGGGTTAGGGTACGCGTTAGGGTTAGGGTAGTTATTAAACCTATCCCACTCTCTAGATACCCCTTAGCACGTCAAGGAATATTATTTGGGGGTCCAGCCATGGAGAAGAGTTTAGACACTAGGAGAAGATAAGGAACACACCCATTATCAAGAAATCACATTAGGATTCTCTTTTTAACCTGTTCCTTAAAACACTAGTGCTTAGGAAATCTATTGGAGGCAGAAGCAGTCAAGGGTAGTTTAGGGTTAGGGTTAGGGTTAGGGTACGGCTTAGGGTACGGGTTCGGGTACGGGTTCGGGTACGGGTTCGGGTACGGCGTAGGGTATGGGTTAGGTTTAGGGTTAGGGTTAGTTTGAGGGTTAGGGCTCGGTTTAGGTTACGGGTTAGGATTAGGGTACGTGTTAGGGTTAGGGTAGGTGTTAGGGTTAGGGTACGCGTTAGGGTTAGGGTAGTTATTAAACCTATCCCACACTCTAGATACCCCTTAGCACGTCAAGGAATATTATTTGGGGGTCCAGCCATGGAGAAGAGTTTAGACACTAGGAGAAGATAAGGAACACACCCATTATCAAGAAATCACATTAGGATTCTCTTTTTAACCTGTTCCTTAAAACACTAGTGCTTAGGAAATCTATTGGAGGCAGAAGCAGTCAAGGGTAGCTTAGGGTTAGGGTTAGGTTTAGGGTTAGGGTTACGGTTAGGGTACGGCTTAGGGTACGGTTTCGGGTACGGGTTCGTGTACGGCGTAGGGTATGGGTTAGGGTTAGGGTTAGTTTGAAGGTTAGGGCTCGGTTTAGGGTACGGGTTAGGATTAGGGTACGTGTTAGGGTTAGGGTAGGGGTTAGGGTTAGGGTACGCGTTAGGGTTAGGGTAGTTATTAAACCTATCCCACTCTCTAGATACCCCTTAGCACGTCAAGGAATATTATTTGGGGGTCCAGCCATGGAGAAGAGTTTAGACACTAGGAGAAGATAAGGAACACACCCATTATCAAGAAATCACATTAGGATTCTCTTTTTAACCTGTTCCTTAAAACACTAGTGCTTAGGAAATCTATTGGAGGCAGAAGCAGTCAAGGGTAGCTTAGGGTTAGGGTTAGGGTTAGGGTACGGCTTAGGGTACGGGTTCGGGTACGGGTTCGGTTACGGGTTCGGGTACGGCGTAGGGTATGGGTTAGGTTTAGGGTTAGGGTTAGTTTGAGGGTTAGGGCTCGGTTTAGGTTACGGGTTAGGATTAGGGTACGTGTTAGGGTTAGGGTAGGGGTTAGCGTTAGGGTACGCGTTAGGGTTAGGGTAGTTATTAAACCTATCCCACTCTCTACATACCCCTTAGCACGTCAAGGAATATTATTTGGGGGTCCAGCCATGGAGAAGAGTTTAGACACTTGGAGAAGATAAGGAACACACCCATTATCCTGAAATCACATTAGGATTCTCTTTTTAACCTGTTCCTTAAAACACTAGTGCTTAGGAAATCTATTGGAGGCAGAAGCAGTCAAGGGTAGCTTAGGGTTAGGGTTAGGGTTAGGGTACGGCTTAGGGTTCGGGTACGGGTTCGGGTAAGGGTTCGGGTACGGCGTAGGGTATGGGTTAGGTTTAGGGTTAGGGTTAGTTTGAGGGTCAGGGCTCGGTTTAGGTTACGGGTTAGGATTAGGGTACGTGTTAGGGTTAGGGTAGGGGTTAGGGTTAGGGTACGCGTTAGGGTTAGGGTAGTTATTAAACCTATCCCACACTCTAGATACCCCTTAGCACGTCAAGGAATATTATTTGGGGGTCCAGCCATGGAGAAGAGTTTAGACACTAGGAGAAGATAAGGAACACACCCATTATCAAGAAATCACATTAGGATTCTCTTTTTAACCTGTTCCTTAAAACACTAGTGCTTAGGAAATCTATTGGAGGCAGAAGCAGTCAAGGGTAGCTTAGGGTTAGGGTTAGGGTTAGGGTACGGCTTAGGGTACGGGTTCGGGTACGGGTTCGTGTACGCTGTAGGGTATGGGTTAGGGTTAGGGTTAGGGTTAGTTTGAAGGTTAGGGCTCGGTTTAGGGTACGGGTTAGGATTAGGGTTCGTGTTAGGGTTAGGGTAGGGGTTAGGGTTAGGGTACGCGTTAGGGTTAGGGTAGTTATTAAACCTATCCCACTCTCTAGATACCCCATAGCACGTCAAGGAATATTATTTGGGGGTCCAGCCATGGAGAAGAGTTTAGACACTAGGAGAAGATAAGGAACACACCCATTATCAAGAAATCACATTAGGATTCTCTTTTTAACCTGTTCCTTAAAACACTAGTGCTTAGGAAATCTATTGGAGGCAAAAGCAGTCAAGGGTAGATTAAGGTTAGGGTTAGGGTTAGGGCTAGTGTTAGGACACGGCTTAGGTTACGGGTTCGGGTACGGTTTCGTGTACGGCGTACGGTATGGGTTTGGGCTAGGGTTAGGGTTAGTTTGAAGGTTAGGGCTCGGTTTAGGGTACGAGTTAGGATTAGGGTTCGTGTTAGGGATAGGGGAGGGGTTAGGGTTAGGGTACGCGTTAGGGTTAGGGTAGTTATTAAACCTATCCCACTCTCTAGATACCCCTTAGCACGTCAAGGAATATTATTTGGGGTTCCAGCCATGGAGAAGAGTTTAGACACTAGGAGAAGATAAGGAACACACCCATTATCAAGAAATCACATTAGGATTCTCTTTTTAACCTGTTCCTTAAAACACTAGTGCTTAGGAAATCTATTGGAGGCAGAAGCAGTCAAGGGTAGCTTAGGGTTAGGGTTAGGGTTAGGGTACGGCTTAGGGTACGGGTTCGGGTACGGGTTCGGGTACGGGTTCGGGTACGGCGTAGGGTATGGGTTAGGTTTAGGGTTAGGGTTAGTTTGAGGGTTAGGGCTCGGTTTAGGTTACGGATTAGGATTAGGGTACGTGTTAGGGTTAGGGTAGGTGTTAGGGTTAGGGTACGCGTTAGGGTTAGGGTAGTTATTAAACCTATCCCACACTCTAGATACCCCTTAGCACGTCAAGGAATATTATTTGGGGGTCCAGCCATGGAGAAGAGTTTAGACACTAGGAGAAGTTAAGGAACACACCCATTATCAAGAAATCACATTAGGATTCTCTTTTTAACCTGTTCCTTAAAACACTAGTGCTTAGGAAAGCTATTGGAGGCAGAAGCAGTCAAGGGTAGCTTAGGGTTAGGGTTAGGGTTAGGGCTAGGGTTAGGACACGGCTTAGGGTACGGGTTCGGGTAAGGGTTCGTGTACGGCGTAGTGTATGGGTTTGGGTTAGGGTTAGGGTTAGTTTGAAGGTTAGGGCTCGGTTTAGGGTACGGGTTAGGATTAGGGTTCGTGTTAGGGATAGGGTAGGGGTTAGGGTTAGGGTACGCGTTAGGGTTAGGGTAGTTATTAAACCTATCCCACTCTCTAGATACTCCTTAGCACGTCAAGGAATATTATTTGGGGGTCCAGCCATGGAGAAGAGTTTAGACACTAGGAGAAGATAAGGAACACACCCATTATCAAGAAATCACATTAGGATTCTCTTTTTAACCTGTTCCTTAATACACTAGTGCTTAGGAAATCTATTGGAGGCAGAAGCAGTCAAGGGTAGCTTAGGGTTAGGGTTACGGTTAGGGTTAGGTTTAGGGTATGGCTTAGGGTACGGGTTCGGGTACGGGTTCGGGTACGGCGTAGGGTATGGGTTAGGGTTAGGGTTAGGGTTAGTTTGAGTGTTAGGGCTCGGTTTAGGGTACGGGTTAGGATTAGGGTACGTGTTAGGGTTAGGGTAGGGGTTAGGGTTAGGGTACGCGTTAGGGTTAGGGTAGTTATTAAACCTATCCCACTCTCTAGATACCCCTTAGCACGTCAAGGAATATTATTTGGGGGTCCAGCCATGGAGAAGAGTTTAGACACTAGGAGAAGATAAGGAACACACCCATTATCAAGAAATCACATTAGGATTCTCTTTTTAACCTGTTCCTTAAAACACTAGTGCTTAGGAAATCTATTGGAGGCAGAAGCAGTCAAGGGTAGCTTAGGGTTAGGGTTAGGGTTAGGGTACGGCTTAGGGTACGGGTTCGGGTACGGGTTCGGGTACGGCGTAGGGTATGGGTTAGGTTTAGGGTTAGGGTTAGTTTGAGGGTTAGGGCTCGGTTTAGGTTACGTGTTAGGATTAGGGTACGTGTTAGGGTTAGGGTAGGGGTTAGGGTTAGGGTACGCGTTAGGGTTAGGGTAGTTATTAAACATATCCCACTCTCTAGATACCCCTTAGCACGTCAAGGAATATTATTTGGGGGTGCAGCCATGGAGAAGAGTTTAGACACTAGGAGAAGATAAGGAACACACCCATTATCAATAAATCACATTAGGATTCTCTTTTTAACCTGTTCCTTAAAACACTAGTGCTTAGGAAATCTATTGGAGGCAGAAGCAGTCAAGGGTAGCTTAGGGTTAGGGTTTGGGTTAGGGTACGGCTTAGGGTACGGGTTCGGGTACGGGTTCGGGTATGCGTTTGGGTATGGCGTAGGATATGGGTTAGGGTTAGGGTTAGTTTGAGGGTTAGGGCTCGGTTTAGGGTACAGGTTAGTATTAGGGTACGTCTTAGGGTTAGGGTAGGGGTTAGGGTTAGGGTACGCGTTAGGGTTAGGGTAGTTATTAAACCTATCCCACTCTCTAGATACCCCTTAGCACGTCAAGGAATATTATTTGGGGGTCCAGCCATGGAGAAGAGTTTAGACACTAGGAGAAGATAAGGAACACACCCATTATCAAGAAATCACATTAGGATTCTCTTTTTAACCTGTTCCTTAAAACACTAGTGCTTAGGAAATCTATTGGAGGCAGAAGCAGTCAAGGGTAGCTTAGGGTTAGGGTTAGGTTTAGGGTTAGGGTTACGGTTAGGGTACGGCTTAGGGTACGGTTTCGGGTACGGGTTCGTGTACGGCGTAGGGTATGGGTTAGGGTTAGGGTTAGTTTGAAGGTTAGGGCTCGGTTTAGGGTACGGGTTAGGATTAGGGTACGTGTTAGGGTTAGGGTAGGGGTTAGGGTTAGGGTACGCGTTAGGGTTAGGGTAGTTATTAAACCTATCCCACTCTCTAGATACCCCTTAGCACGTCAAGGAATATTATTTGGGGGTCCAGCCATGGAGAAGAGTTTAGACACTAGGAGAAGATAAGGAACACACCCATTATCAAGAAATCACATTAGGATTCTCTTTTTAACCTGTTCCTTAAAACACTAGTGCTTAGGAAATCTATTGGAGGCAGAAGCAGTCAAGGGTAGCTTAGGGTTAGGGTTAGGGTTAGGGTACGGCTTAGGGTACGGGTTCGGGTACGGGTTCGGTTACGGGTTCGGGTACGGCGTAGGGTATGGGTTAGGTTTAGGGTTAGGGTTAGTTTGAGGGTTAGGGCTCGGTTTAGGTTACGGGTTAGGATTAGGGTACGTGTTAGGGTTAGGGTAGGGGTTAGCGTTAGGGTACGCGTTAGGGTTAGGGTAGTTATTAAACCTATCCCACTCTCTACATACCCCTTAGCACGTCAAGGAATATTATTTGGGGGTCCAGCCATGGAGAAGAGTTTAGACACTTGGAGAAGATAAGGAACACACCCATTATCCTGAAATCACATTAGGATTCTCTTTTTAACCTGTTCCTTAAAACACTAGTGCTTAGGAAATCTATTGGAGGCAGAAGCAGTCAAGGGTAGCTTAGGGTTAGGGTTAGGGTTAGGGTACGGCTTAGGGTTCGGGTACGGGTTCGGGTAAGGGTTCGGGTACGGCGTAGGGTATGGGTTAGGTTTAGGGTTAGGGTTAGTTTGAGGGTTAGGGCTCGGTTTAGGTTACGGGTTAGGATTAGGGTACGTGTTAGGGTTAGGGTAGGGGTTAGGGTTAGGGTACGCGTTAGGGTTAGGGTAGTTATTAAACCTATCCCACACTCTAGATACCCCTTAGCACGTCAAGGAATATTATTTGGGGGTCCAGCCATGGAGAAGAGTTTAGACACTAGGAGAAGATAAGGAACACACCCATTATCAAGAAATCACATTAGGATTCTCTTTTTAACCTGTTCCTTAAAACACTAGTGCTTAGGAAATCTATTGGAGGCAGAAGCAGTCAAGGGTAGCTTAGGGTTAGGGTTAGGGTTAGGGTACGGCTTAGGGTACGGGTTCGGGTACGGGTTCGTGTACGCTGTAGGGTATGGGTTAGGGTTAGGGTTAGGGTTAGTTTGAAGGTTAGGGCTCGGTTTAGGGTACGGGTTAGGATTAGGGTTCGTGTTAGGGTTAGGGTAGGGGTTAGGGTTAGGGTACGCGTTAGGGTTAGGGTAGTTATTAAACCTATCCCACTCTCTAGATACCCCATAGCACGTCAAGGAATATTATTTGGGGGTCCAGCCATGGAGAAGAGTTTAGACACTAGGAGAAGATAAGGAACACACCCATTATCAATAAATCACATTAGGATTCTCTTTTTAACCTGTTCCTTAAAACACTAGTGCTTAGGAAATCTATTGGAGGCAAAAGCAGTCAAGGGTAGATTAAGGTTAGGGTTAGGGTTAGGGCTAGTGTTAGGACACGGCTTAGGTTACGGGTTCGGGTACGGTTTCGTGTACGGCGTACGGTATGGGTTTGGGCTAGGGTTAGGGTTAGTTTGAAGGTTAGGGCTCGGTTTAGGGTACGAGTTAGGATTAGGGTTCGTGTTAGGGATAGGGGAGGGGTTAGGGTTAGGGTACGCGTTAGGGTTAGGGTAGTTATTAAACCTATCCCACTCTCTAGATACCCCTTAGCACGTCAAGGAATATTATTTGGGGTTCCAGCCATGGAGAAGAGTTTAGACACTAGGAGAAGATAAGGAACACACCCATTATCAAGAAATCACATTAGGATTCTCTTTTTAACCTGTTCCTTAAAACACTAGTGCTTAGGAAATCTATTGGAGGCAGAAGCAGTCAAGGGTAGCTTAGGGTTAGGGTTAGGGTTAGGGTACGGCTTAGGGTACGGGTTCGGGTACGGGTTCGGGTACGGGTTCGGGTACGGCGTAGGGTATGGGTTAGGTTTAGGGTTAGGGTTAGTTTGAGGGTTAGGGCTCGGTTTAGGTTACGGGTTAGGATTAGGGTACGTGTTAGGGTTAGGGTAGGTGTTAGGGTTAGGGTACGCGTTAGGGTTAGGGTAGTTATTAAACCTATCCCACACTCTAGATACCCCTTAGCACGTCAAGGAATATTATTTGGGGGTCCAGCCATGGAGAAGAGTTTAGACACTAGGAGAAGATAAGGAACACACCCATTATCAAGAAATCACATTAGGATTCTCTTTTTAACCTGTTCCTTAAAACACTAGTGCTTAGGAAAGCTATTGGAGGCAGAAGCAGTCAAGGGTAGCTTAGGGTTAGGGTTAGGGTTAGGGCTAGGGTTAGGACACGGCTTAGGGTACGGGTTCGGGTAAGGGTTCGTGTACGGCGTAGTGTATGGGTTTGGGTTAGGGTTAGGGTTAGTTTGAAGGTTAGGGCTCGGTTTAGGGTACGGGTTAGGATTAGGGTTCGTGTTAGGGATAGGGTAGGGGTTAGGGTTAGGGTACGCGTTAGGGTTAGGGTAGTTATTAAACCTATCCCACTCTCTAGATACTCCTTAGCACGTCAAGGAATATTATTTGGGGGTCCAGCCATGGAGAAGAGTTTAGACACTAGGAGAAGATAAGGAACACACCCATTATCAAGAAATCACATTAGGATTCTCTTTTTAACCTGTTCCTTAATACACTAGTGCTTAGGAAATCTATTGGAGGCAGAAGCAGTCAAGGGTAGCTTAGGGTTAGGGTTACGGTTAGGGTTAGGTTTAGGGTATGGCTTAGGGTACGGGTTCGGGTACGGGTTCGGGTACGGCGTAGGGTATGGGTTAGGGTTAGGGTTAGGGTTAGTTTGAGTGTTAGGGCTCGGTTTAGGGTACGGGTTAGGATTAGGGTACGTGTTAGGGTTAGGGTAGGGGTTAGGGTTAGGGTACGCGTTAGGGTTAGGGTAGTTATTAAACCTATCCCACTCTCTAGATACCCCTTAGCACGTCAAGGAATATTATTTGGGGGTCCAGCCATGGAGAAGAGTTTAGACACTAGGAGAAGATAAGGAACACACCCATTATCAAGAAATCACATTAGGATTCTCTTTTTAACCTGTTCCTTAAAACACTAGTGCTTAGGAAATCTATTGGAGGCAGAAGCAGTCAAGGGTAGCTTAGGGTTAGGGTTAGGGTTAGGGTACGGCTTAGGGTACGGGTTCGGGTACGGGTTCGGGTACGGCGTAGGGTATGGGTTAGGTTTAGGGTTAGGGTTAGTTTGAGGGTTAGGGCTCGGTTTAGGTTACGTGTTAGGATTAGGGTACGTGTTAGGGTTAGGGTAGGGGTTAGGGTTAGGGTACGCGTTAGGGTTAGGGTAGTTATTAAACATATCCCACTCTCTAGATACCCCTTAGCACGTCAAGGAATATTATTTGGGGGTGCAGCCATGGAGAAGAGTTTAGACACTAGGAGAAGATAAGGAACACACCCATTATCAATAAATCACATTAGGATTCTCTTTTTAACCTGTTCCTTAAAACACTAGTGCTTAGGAAATCTATTGGAGGCAGAAGCAGTCAAGGGTAGCTTAGGGTTAGGGTTTGGGTTAGGGTACGGCTTAGGGTACGGGTTCGGGTACGGGTTCGGGTATGCGTTTGGGTATGGCGTAGGATATGGGTTAGGGTTAGGGTTAGTTTGAGGGTTAGGGCTCGGTTTAGGGTACAGGTTAGTATTAGGGTACGTCTTAGGGTTAGGGTAGGGGTTAGGGTTAGGGTACGCGTTAGGGTTAGGGTAGTTATTAAACCTATCCCACTCTCTAGATACCCCTTAGCACGTCAAGGAATATTATTTGGGGGTCCAGCCATGGAGAAGAGTTTAGACACTAGGAGAAGATAAGGAACACACCCATTATCAAGAAATCACATTAGGATTCTCTTTTTAACCTGTTCCTTAAAACACTAGTGCTTAGGAAATCTATTGGAGGCAGAAGCAGTCAAGGGTAGCTTAGGGTTAGGGTTAGGGTTAGGGTACGGCTTAGGGTACGGGTTCGGGTACGGGTTCGTGTACGGCGTAGCGTATGGGTTAGGGTTAGGGTTAGGGTTAGTTTGAAGGTTAAGGCTCGGTTTAGGGTACGGGTTAGGATTAGGGTTCGTGTTAGGGTTAGGGTAGGGGTTAGGGTTAGGGTACGCGTTAGGGTTAGGGTAGTTATTAAACCTATCCCACTCCCTAGATACCCCTTAGCACGTCAAGGAATATTATTTGGGGGTCCAGCCATGGAGAAGAGTTTAGACAGTAGGAGAAGATAAGGAACACACCCATTATCCTGAAATCACATTAGGATTCTCTTTTTAACCTGTTCCTTAATACACTAGTGCTTAGGAAATCTATTGGAGGCAGAAGCAGTCAAGGGTAGCTTAGGGTTAGGGTTAGGTTTAGGTTTAGGGTTAGGGTTATGGTTAGGGTTAGGTACGGCTTAGTGTACGGGTTCGGGTACGGGTTCGGTTATGGCGTAGGGTATGGGTTAGGGTTAGGGTTAGGGTTAGTTTGAGGGTTAGGGCTCGGTTTAGGTTACGGGTTAGGATTAGGGTACGTCTTAGGGTTAGGGTAGGGGTTAGGGTTAGGGTACGCGTTAGGGTTAGGGTAGTTATTAAACCTATCCCACACTCTAGATACCCCTTAGCACGTCAAGGAATATTATTTGGGGGTCCAGCCATGGAGAAGAGTTTAGACACTAGGAGAAGATAAGGAACACACCCATTATCAAGAAATCACATTAGGATTCTCTTTTTAACCTGTTCCTTAAAACACTAGTGCTTAGGAAATCTATTGTAGGCAGAAGCAGTCAAGGGTAGCTTAGGGTTAGGGTTAGGGTTAGGGTACGGCTTAGGGTACGGGTTCGGGTACGGGTTCGTGTACGCTGTAGGGTATGGGTTAGGGTTAGGGTTAGGGTTAGTTTGAAGGTTAGGGCTCGGTTTAGGGTACGGGTTAGGATTAGGGTTCGTGTTAGGGTTAGGGTAGGGGTTAGGGTTAGGGTACGCGTTAGGGTTAGGGTAGTTATTAAACCTATCCCACTCTCTAGATACCCCATAGCACGTCAAGGAATATTATTTGGGGGTCCAGCCATGGAGAAGAGTTTAGACACTAGGAGAAGATAAGGAACACACCCATTATCAAGAAATCACATTAGGATTCTCTTTTTAACCTGTTCCTTAAAACACTAGTGCTTAGGAAATCTATTGGAGGCAAAAGCAGTCAAGGGTAGATTAAGGTTAGGGTTAGGGTTAGGGCTAGTGTTAGGACACGGCTTAGGTTACGGGTTCGGGTACGGTTTCGTGTACGGCGTACGGTATGGGTTTGGGCTAGGGTTAGGGTTAGTTTGAAGGTTAGGGCTCGGTTTAGGGTACGAGTTAGGATTAGGGTTCGTGTTAGGGATAGGGGAGGGGTTAGGGTTAGGGTACGCGTTAGGGTTAGGGTAGTTATTAAACCTATCCCACTCTCTAGATACCCCTTAGCACGTCAAGGAATATTATTTGGGGTTCCAGCCATGGAGAAGAGTTTAGACACTAGGAGAAGATAAGGAACACACCCATTATCAAGAAATCACATTAGGATTCTCTTTTTAACCTGTTCCTTAAAACACTAGTGCTTAGGAAATCTATTGGAGGCAGAAGCAGTCAAGGGTAGCTTAGGGTTAGGGTTAGGGTTAGGGTACGGCTTAGGGTACGGGTTCGGGTACGGGTTCGGGTACGGGTTCGGGTACGGCGTAGGGTATGGGTTAGGTTTAGGGTTAGGGTTAGTTTGAGGGTTAGGGCTCGGTTTAGGTTACGGGTTAGGATTAGGGTACGTGTTAGGGTTAGGGTAGGTGTTAGGGTTAGGGTACGCGTTAGGGTTAGGGTAGTTATTAAACCTATCCCACACTCTAGATACCCCTTAGCACGTCAAGGAATATTATTTGGGGGTCCAGCCATGGAGAAGAGTTTAGACACTAGGAGAAGATAAGGAACACACCCATTATCAAGAAATCACATTAGGATTCTCTTTTTAACCTGTTCCTTAAAACACTAGTGCTTAGGAAAGCTATTGGAGGCAGAAGCAGTCAAGGGTAGCTTAGGGTTAGGGTTAGGGTTAGGGCTAGGGTTAGGACACGGCTTAGGGTACGGGTTCGGGTAAGGGTTCGTGTACGGCGTAGTGTATGGGTTTGGGTTAGGGTTAGGGTTAGTTTGAAGGTTAGGGCTCGGTTTAGGGTACGGGTTAGGATTAGGGTTCGTGTTAGGGATAGGGTAGGGGTTAGGGTTAGGGTACGCGTTAGGGTTAGGGTAGTTATTAAACCTATCCCACTCTCTAGATACTCCTTAGCACGTCAAGGAATATTATTTGGGGGTCCAGCCATGGAGAAGAGTTTAGACACTAGGAGAAGATAAGGAACACACCCATTATCAAGAAATCACATTAGGATTCTCTTTTTAACCTGTTCCTTAATACACTAGTGCTTAGGAAATCTATTGGAGGCAGAAGCAGTCAAGGGTAGCTTAGGGTTAGGGTTACGGTTAGGGTTAGGTTTAGGGTATGGCTTAGGGTACGGGTTCGGGTACGGGTTCGGGTACGGCGTAGGGTATGGGTTAGGGTTAGGGTTAGGGTTAGTTTGAGTGTTAGGGCTCGGTTTAGGGTACGGGTTAGGATTAGGGTACGTGTTAGGGTTAGGGTAGGGGTTAGGGTTAGGGTACGCGTTAGGGTTAGGGTAGTTATTAAACCTATCCCACTCTCTAGATACCCCTTAGCACGTCAAGGAATATTATTTGGGGGTCCAGCCATGGAGAAGAGTTTAGACACTAGGAGAAGATAAGGAACACACCCATTATCAAGAAATCACATTAGGATTCTCTTTTTAACCTGTTCCTTAAAACACTAGTGCTTAGGAAATCTATTGGAGGCAGAAGCAGTCAAGGGTAGCTTAGGGTTAGGGTTAGGGTTAGGGTACGGCTTAGGGTACGGGTTCGGGTACGGGTTCGGGTACGGCGTAGGGTATGGGTTAGGTTTAGGGTTAGGGTTAGTTTGAGGGTTAGGGCTCGGTTTAGGTTACGTGTTAGGATTAGGGTACGTGTTAGGGTTAGGGTAGGGGTTAGGGTTAGGGTACGCGTTAGGGTTAGGGTAGTTATTAAACATATCCCACTCTCTAGATACCCCTTAGCACGTCAAGGAATATTATTTGGGGGTGCAGCCATGGAGAAGAGTTTAGACACTAGGAGAAGATAAGGAACACACCCATTATCAATAAATCACATTAGGATTCTCTTTTTAACCTGTTCCTTAAAACACTAGTGCTTAGGAAATCTATTGGAGGCAGAAGCAGTCAAGGGTAGCTTAGGGTTAGGGTTTGGGTTAGGGTACGGCTTAGGGTACGGGTTCGGGTACGGGTTCGGGTATGCGTTTGGGTATGGCGTAGGATATGGGTTAGGGTTAGGGTTAGTTTGAGGGTTAGGGCTCGGTTTAGGGTACAGGTTAGTATTAGGGTACGTCTTAGGGTTAGGGTAGGGGTTAGGGTTAGGGTACGCGTTAGGGTTAGGGTAGTTATTAAACCTATCCCACTCTCTAGATACCCCTTAGCACGTCAAGGAATATTATTTGGGGGTCCAGCCATGGAGAAGAGTTTAGACACTAGGAGAAGATAAGGAACACACCCATTATCAAGAAATCACATTAGGATTCTCTTTTTAACCTGTTCCTTAAAACACTAGTGCTTAGGAAATCTATTGGAGGCAGAAGCAGTCAAGGGTAGCTTAGGGTTAGGGTTAGGGTTAGGGTACGGCTTAGGGTACGGGTTCGGGTACGGGTTCGTGTACGGCGTAGCGTATGGGTTAGGGTTAGGGTTAGGGTTAGTTTGAAGGTTAAGGCTCGGTTTAGGGTACGGGTTAGGATTAGGGTTCGTGTTAGGGTTAGGGTAGGGGTTAGGGTTAGGGTACGCGTTAGGGTTAGGGTAGTTATTAAACCTATCCCACTCCCTAGATACCCCTTAGCACGTCAAGGAATATTATTTGGGGGTCCAGCCATGGAGAAGAGTTTAGACAGTAGGAGAAGATAAGGAACACACCCATTATCCTGAAATCACATTAGGATTCTCTTTTTAACCTGTTCCTTAATACACTAGTGCTTAGGAAATCTATTGGAGGCAGAAGCAGTCAAGGGTAGCTTAGGGTTAGGGTTAGGTTTAGGTTTAGGGTTAGGGTTATGGTTAGGGTTAGGTACGGCTTAGTGTACGGGTTCGGGTACGGGTTCGGTTATGGCGTAGGGTATGGGTTAGGGTTAGGGTTAGGGTTAGTTTGAGGGTTAGGGCTCGGTTTAGGTTACGGGTTAGGATTAGGGTACGTCTTAGGGTTAGGGTAGAGGTTAGGGTTAGGGTACGCGTTAGGGTTAGGGTAGTTATTAAACCTATCCCACTCTCTAGATAACCCTTAGCACGTCAAGGAATATTATTTGGGGGTCCAGCCATGGAGAAGAGTTTAGACACTAGGAGAAGATAAGGAACACACCCATTATCAAGAAATCACATTAGGATTCTCTTTTTAACCTGTTCCTTAAAACACTAGTGCTTAGGAAATCTATTGGAGGCAGAAGCAGTCAAGGGTAGCTTAGGGTTAGGGTTAGGGTTAGGGTACGGCTTAGGGTACGGGTTCGGGTACGGCGTAGGGTATGGGTTAGGTTTAGGGTTAGGGTTAGTTTGAGGGTTAGGGCTCGGTTTAGGTTACGTGTTAGGATTAGTGTACGTGTTAGGGTTAGGGTAGGGGTTAGGGTTAGGGTACGCGTTAGGGTTAGGGTAGTTATTAAACATATCCCACTCTCTAGATACCCCTTAGCACGTCAAGGAATATTATTTGGGGGTGCAGCCATGGAGAAGAGTTTAGACACTAGGAGAAGATAAGGAACACACCCATTATCAATAAATCACATTAGGATTCTCTTTTTAACCTGTTCCTTAAAACACTAGTGCTTAGGAAATCTATTGGAGGCAGAAGCAGTCAAGGGTAGCTTAGGGTTAGGGTTTGGGTTAGGGTACGGCTTAGGGTACGGGTTCGGGTACGGGTTCGGGTACGCGTTTGGGTATGGCGTAGGATATGGGTTAAGGTTAGGGTTAGTTTGAGGGTTAGGGCTCGGTTTAGGGTACGGGTTAGGATTAGGGTACGTCTTAGGGTTAGGGTAGGGGTTAGGGTTAGGGTACGCGTTAGGGTTAGGGTAGTTATTAAACCTATCCCACTCTCTAGATACCCCTTAGCACGTCAAGGAATATTATTTGGGGGTCCAGCCATGGAGAAGAGTTTAGACACTAGGAGAAGATAAGGAACACACCCATTATCAAGAAATCACATTAGGATTCTCTTTTTAACCTGTTCCTTAAAACACTAGTGCTTAGGAAATCTATTGGAGGCAGAAGCAGTCAAGGGTAGCTTAGGATTAGGGTTAGGGTTAGGGTACGGCTTAGGGTACGGGTTCGGGTACGGGTTCGTGTACGGCGTAGCGTATGGGTTAGGGTTAGGGTTAGGGTTAGTTTGAAGGTTAGGGCTCGGTTTAGGGTACGGGTTAGGATTAGGGTTCGTGTTAGGGTTAGGGTAGGGGTTAGGGTTAGGGTACGCGTTAGGGTTAGGGTAGTTATTAAACCTATCCCACTCCCTAGATACCCCTTAGCACGTCAAGGAATATTATTTGGGGGTCCAGCCATGGAGAAGAGTTTAGACAGTAGGAGAAGATAAGGAACACACCCATTATCCTGAAATCACATTAGGATTCTCTTTTTAACCTGTTCCTTAATACACTAGTGCTCAGGAAATCTATTGGAGGCAGAAGCAGTCAAGGGTAGCTAAGGGTTAGGGTTAGGTTTAGGTTTAGGGTTAGGGTTATGGTTAGGGTTAGGTACGGCTTAGTGTACGGGTTCGGGTACGGGTTCTGTTATGGCGTAGGGTATGGGTTAGGGTTAGGGTTAGGGTTAGTTTGAGGGTTAGGGCTCGGTTTAGGTTACGGGTTAGGATTAGGGTACGTCTTAGGGTTAGGGTAGAGGTTAGGGTTAGGGTACGCGTTAGGGTTAGGGTAGTTATTAAACCTATCCCACTCTCTAGATACCCCTTAGCACGTCAAGGAATATTATTTGGGTGTCCAGCCATGGAGAAGAGTTTAGACACTAGGAGAAGATAAGGAACACACCCATTATCAAGAAATCACATTAGGATTCTCTTTTTAACCTGTTCCTTAAAACACTAGTGCTTAGGAAATCTATTGGAGGCAGAAGCAGTCAAGGGTAGCTTAGGGTTAGGGTTAGGGTTAGGGTTAGGGTTAGCTTTAGGGTACGGCTTAGGGTACGGGTTCGGGTACGGGTTCGGGTATGGCGTAGGGTATGGGTTAGGGTTAGGGTTAGGGTTAGTTTGAGGGTTAGGGCTCGGTTTACGGTACGGGTTAGGATTAGGGTACGTGTTAGGGTTAGGGTACGCATTAGGGTTAGGGTAGTTATTAAACCTATCCCACTCTCTAGATACCCCTTAGCACGTCAAGGGATATTATTTGGGTGTCCAGCCATGGAGAAGTGTTTAGACACTAGGAGAAGATAAGGAACACACCCATTATCAAGAAATCACATTAGGATTCTCTTTTTAACCTGTTCCTTAAAACACTAGTGCTTAGGAAATCTATTGGAGGCAGAAGCAGTCAAGGGTAGCTTAGGGTTAGGGTTAGGTTTAGGGTTAGGGTTAGGGTTAGGGTACGGCTTAGGGTACGGTTTCGGGTACGGGTTCGTGTACGGCGTAGGGTATGGGTTAGGTTTAGGTTTAGTTTGAAGGTTAGGGCTCGGTTTAGGGTACGGGTTAGGATTAGGGTACGTGTTAGGGTTAGGGTAGGGGTTAGGGTTAGGGTACGCGTTAGGGTTAGGGTAGTTATTAAACCTATCCCACTCTCTAGATACCCCTTAGCACGTCAAGGAATATTTTTTGGGGGTCCAGCCATGGAGAAGAGTTTAGACACTAGGAGAAGATAAAGAACACACCCATTATCAAGAAATCACATTAGGATTCTCTTTTTAACCTGTTCCTTAAAACACTAGTGCTTAGGAAATCTATTGGAGGCAGAAGCAGTAAAGGGTAGCTTAGGGTTAGGGTTAGGGTTAGGGCTAGGGTTAGGACACGGCTTAGGGTACGGGTTCGGGTACGGGTTCGTGTTCGGCGTAGGGTATGGGTTTGGGTTAGGGTTAGGGTTAGTTTGAAGTTTAGGGCTCGGTTTAGGGTACGGGTTAGGATTAGGGTTCGTGTTAGGGTTAGGGTAGGGGTTAGGGTTAGGGTACGCGTTAGGGTTAGGGTAGTTATTAAACCTATCCCACTCTCTAGATACCCCTTAGCACGTCAAGGAATATTATTTGGGGGTCCAGCCATGGAGAAGAGTTTAGACACTAGGAGAAGATAAGGAACACACCCATTATCAAGAAATCACATTAGGATTCTCTTTTTTACCTGTTCCTTAAAACACTAGTGCTTAGGAAATCTATTGGAGTCAGAAGCAGTCAAGGGTAGCTTAGGGTTAGGGTTAGGGTTAGGGTACGGCTTAGGGTACGGGTTCGGGTACGGGTTCGGGTACGGGTTCGGGTACGGCGTAGGGTATGGGTTAGGTTTAGGGTTAGGGTTAGTTTGAGGGTTAGGGCTCGGTTTAGGTTACGGGTTAGGATTAGGGTACGTGTTAGGGTTAGGGTAGGGGTTAGGGTTAGGGTACGCGTTAGGGTTAGGGTAGTTATTAAACCTATCCCACTCTCTAGATACCCCTTAGCACGTCAAGGAATATTATTTGGGGGTCCAGCCATGGAGAAGAGTTTAGACACTAGGAGAAGATAAGGAACACACCCATTATCAATAAATCACATTAGGATTCTCTTTTTAACCTGTTCCTTAAAACACTAGTGCTTAGGAAATCTATTGGAGGCAGAAGCAGTCAAGGGTAGCTTAGGGTTAGAGTTTGGGTTAGGGTACGGCTTAGGGTTAGGGTACGTGTTAGGGTTAGGGTAGGGGTTAGGGTTAGGGTACGCGTTAGGGTTAGGGTAGTTATTAAACCTATCCCACTCTCTAGATACCCCTTAGCACGTCAAGGAATATTATTTGGGTGTCCAGCCATGGAGAAGAGTTTAGACACTAGGAGAAGATAAGGAACACACCCATTATCAAGAAATCACATTAGGATTCTCTTTTTAACCTGTTCCTTAAAACACTAGTGCTTAGGAAATCTATTGGAGGCAGAAGCAGTCAAGGGTAGCTTAGGGTTAGGGTTTGGGTTAGGGTACGGATTAGGGTACGGGTTCGGGTACGGTTTCGGGTACGGGTTTGGGTATGGCGTACGATATGGGTTAGGGTTAGGGTTAGGGTTAGTTTGAGGGTTAGGGCTCGGTGTAGGGTACGGGTTAGGATTAGGGTACGTGTTAGGGTTAGGGTAGGGGTTAGGGTTAGGGTAAGCGTTAGGGTTAGGGTAGTTATTAAACCTATCCCACTCTCTAGATACCCCTTAGCACGTCAAGGAATATTATTTGGGTGTCCAGCCATGGAGAAGAGTTTAGACACTAGGAGAAGATAAGGAACACACCCATTATCAAGAAATCACATTAGGATTCTCTTTTTAACCTGTTCCTTAAAACACTAGTGCTTAGGAAATCTATTGGAGGCAGAAGCAGTCAAGGGTAGCTTAGGGTTAGGGTTAGGGTTAGGGTTAGGGTTAGGGTACGGGTTAGGGTACGGGTTCGGGTACGGGTTCGTGTATGGCGTAGGGTATGGGTTAGGGTTAGGGTTAGGGTTAGTTTGAAGGTTAGGGCTCGGTTTAGGGTACGGGTTAGGATTAGGGTTCGTGTTAGGGTTAGGGTAGGGGTTAGGGTTAGGGTACGCATTAGGGTTAGGGTAGTTATTAAACCTATCCCACTCCCTAGATACCCCTTAGCAAGTCAAGGAATATTATTTGGGGTTCCAGCCATGGAGAAGAATTTAGACAGTAGGAGAAGATGAGGAACACACCCATTATCAAGAAATCACATTAGGATTCTCTTTTTAACCTGTTCCTTAAAACACTAGTGCTTAGGAAATCTATTGGAGGCAGAAGCAGTCAAGGGTAGCTTAGGGTTAGGGTTAGGGTTAGGGTTAGGGTTAGCTTTAGGGTACGGCTAAGGGTACGGGTTCGGGTACGGGTTCGGGTACGGCGTAGGGTATGGGTTAGGGTTAGGGTTAGGGTTAGTTTGAGGGTTAGGGCTCGGTTTAGGATACGGGTTAGGATTAGGGTACGTGTTAGGGTTAGGGTACGCGTTAGGGTTAGGGTAGTTATTAAACCTATCCCACTCCCTAGATACCCCTTAGCACGTCAAGGAATATTATTTGGGGGTCCAGCCATGGAGAAGAGTTTAGACAGTAGGAGAAGATAAGGAACACACCCATTATCCTGAAATCACATTAGGATTCTCTTTTTAACCTGTTCCTTAATACACTAGTGCTTAGGAAATCTATTGGAGGCAGAAGCAGTCAAGGGTAGCTTAGGGTTAGGGTTAGGGTTAGGTTTAGGGTTAGGGTTATGGTTAGGGTTAGGTACGGCTTAGTGTACGGGTTCGGGTACGGGTTCGGGTATGGCGTAGGGTATGGGTTAGGGTTAGGTTTAGGGTTAGTTTGAGGGTTAGGGCTCGGTTTAGGTTACGGGTTAGGATTAGGGTACGTGTTAGGGTTAGGGTAGAGGTTAGGGTTAGGGTACGCGTTAGGGTTAGGGTAGTTATTAAACCTATCCCACTCTCTAGATAACCCTTAGCACGTCAAGGAATATTATTTGGGGGTCCAGCCATGGAGAAGAGTTTAGACACTAGGAGAAGATAAGGAACACACCCATTATCAAGAAATCACATTAGGATTCTCTTTTTAACCTGTTCCTTAAAACACTAGTGCTTAGGAAATCTATTGGAGGCAGAAGCAGTCAAGGGTAGCTTAGGGTTAGGGTTAGGGTTAGGGTTAGGGTTAGCTTTAGGGTACGGCTTAGGGTACGGGTTCGGGTACGGGTTAGGGTACGGCGTAGGGTATGGGTTAGGGTTAGGGTTAGGGTTAGTTTGAGGGTTAGGGCTCGGTTTAGGGTACGGGTTAGGATTAGGGTACGTGTTAGGGTTAGGGTACGCGTTAGGGTTAGGGTAGTTATTAAACCTATCCCACTCTCTAGATACCCCTTAGCACGTCAAGGAATATTATTTCGGTGTCCAGCCATGGAGAAGAGTTTAGACACTAGGAGAAGATAAGGAACACACCCATTATCAAGAAATCACATTAGGATTCTCTTTTTAACCTGTTCCTTAAAACACTAGTGCTTAGGAAATCTATTGGAGGCAGAAGCAGTCAAGGGTAGCTTAAGGTTAGGGTTAGGTTTAGGGTTAGGGTTAGGGTTAGGGTACGGCTTAGGGTACGGTTTCGGGTACGGGTTCGTGTACGGCGTAGGGTATGGGTTAGGGTTAGGGTTAGTTTGAAGGTTAGGGCTCGGTTTAGGGTACGGGTTAGGATTAGGGTACGTGTTAGGGTTAGGGTAGGGGTTAGGGTTAGGGTACGCGTTAGGGTTAGGGTAGTTATTAAACCTATCCCACTCTCTAGATACCCCTTAGCACGTCAAGGAATATTATTTGGGGGTCCAGCCATGGAGAAGAGTTTAGACACTAGGAGAAGATAAGGAACACACCCATTATCCTGAAATCACATTAGGATTCTCTTTTTAACCTGTTCCTTAAAACACTAGTGCTTAGGAAATCTATTGGAGGCAGAAGCAGTCAAGGGTAGCTTAGGGTTAGGGTTAGGGTTAGGGTACGGCCTAGGGTACGGGTTCGGGTACGGGTTCGGGTACGGCGTAGGGTATGGGTTAGGTTTAGGGTTAGGGTTAGTTTGAGGGTTAGGGCTCGGTTTAGGTTACGTGTTAGGATTAGTGTACGTGTTAGGGTTAGGGTAGGGGTTAGGGTTAGGGTACGCGTTAGGGTTAGGGTAGTTATTAAACATATCCCACTCTCTAGATACCCCTTAGCACGTCAAGGAATATTATTTGGGGGTGCAGCCATGGAGAAGAGTTTAGACACTAGGAGAAGATAAGGAACACACCCATTATCAATAAATCACATTAGGATTCTCTTTTTAACCTGTTCCTTAAAACACTAGTGCTTAGGAAATCTATTGGAGGCAGAAGCAGTCAAGGGTAGCTTAGGGTTAGGGTTTGGGTTAGGGTACGGCTTAGGGTACGGGTTCGGGTACGGGTTCGGGTATGCGTTTGGGTATGGCGTAGGATATGGGTTAGGGTTAGGGTTAGTTTGAGGGTTAGGGCTCGGTTTAGGGTACAGGTTAGTATTAGGGTACGTCTTAGGGTTAGGGTAGGGGTTAGGGTTAGGGTACGCGTTAGGGTTAGGGTAGTTATTAAACCTATCCCACTCTCTAGATACCCCTTAGCACGTCAAGGAATATTATTTGGGGGTCCAGCCATGGAGAAGAGTTTAGACACTAGGAGAAGATAAGGAACACACCCATTATCAAGAAATCACATTAGGATTCTCTTTTTAACCTGTTCCTTAAAACACTAGTGCTTAGGAAATCTATTGGAGGCAGAAGCAGTCAAGGGTAGCTTAGGGTTAGGGTTAGGGTTAGGGTACGGCTTAGGGTACGGGTTCGGGTACGGGTTCGTGTACGGCGTAGCGTATGGGTTAGGGTTAGGGTTAGGGTTAGTTTGAAGGTTAAGGCTCGGTTTAGGGTACGGGTTAGGATTAGGGTTCGTGTTAGGGTTAGGGTAGGGGTTAGGGTTAGGGTACGCGTTAGGGTTAGGGTAGTTATTAAACCTATCCCACTCCCTAGATACCCCTTAGCACGTCAAGGAATATTATTTGGGGGTCCAGCCATGGAGAAGAGTTTAGACAGTAGGAGAAGATAAGGAACACACCCATTATCCTGAAATCACATTAGGATTCTCTTTTTAACCTGTTCCTTAATACACTAGTGCTTAGGAAATCTATTGGAGGCAGAAGCAGTCAAGGGTAGCTTAGGGTTAGGGTTAGGTTTAGGTTTAGGGTTAGGGTTATGGTTAGGGTTAGGTACGGCTTAGTGTACGGGTTCGGGTACGGGTTCGGTTATGGCGTAGGGTATGGGTTAGGGTTAGGGTTAGGGTTAGTTTGAGGGTTAGGGCTCGGTTTAGGTTACGGGTTAGGATTAGGGTACGTCTTAGGGTTAGGGTAGGGGTTAGGGTTAGGGTACGCGTTAGGGTTAGGGTAGTTATTAAACCTATCCCACACTCTAGATACCCCTTAGCACGTCAAGGAATATTATTTGGGGGTCCAGCCATGGAGAAGAGTTTAGACACTAGGAGAAGATAAGGAACACACCCATTATCAAGAAATCACATTAGGATTCTCTTTTTAACCTGTTCCTTAAAACACTAGTGCTTAGGAAATCTATTGGAGGCAGAAGCAGTCAAGGGTAGCTTAGGGTTAGGGTTAGGGTTAGGGTACGGCTTAGGGTACGGGTTCGGGTACGGGTTCGTGTACGCTGTAGGGTATGGGTTAGGGTTAGGGTTAGGGTTAGTTTGAAGGTTAGGGCTCGGTTTAGGGTACGGGTTAGGATTAGGGTTCGTGTTAGGGTTAGGGTAGGGGTTAGGGTTAGGGTACGCGTTAGGGTTAGGGTAGTTATTAAACCTATCCCACTCTCTAGATACCCCATAGCACGTCAAGGAATATTATTTGGGGGTCCAGCCATGGAGAAGAGTTTAGACACTAGGAGAAGATAAGGAACACACCCATTATCAAGAAATCACATTAGGATTCTCTTTTTAACCTGTTCCTTAAAACACTAGTGCTTAGGAAATCTATTGGAGGCAAAAGCAGTCAAGGGTAGATTAAGGTTAGGGTTAGGGTTAGGGCTAGTGTTAGGACACGGCTTAGGTTACGGGTTCGGGTACGGTTTCGTGTACGGCGTACGGTATGGGTTTGGGCTAGGGTTAGGGTTAGTTTGAAGGTTAGGGCTCGGTTTAGGGTACGAGTTAGGATTAGGGTTCGTGTTAGGGATAGGGGAGGGGTTAGGGTTAGGGTACGCGTTAGGGTTAGGGTAGTTATTAAACCTATCCCACTCTCTAGATACCCCTTAGCACGTCAAGGAATATTATTTGGGGTTCCAGCCATGGAGAAGAGTTTAGACACTAGGAGAAGATAAGGAACACACCCATTATCAAGAAATCACATTAGGATTCTCTTTTTAACCTGTTCCTTAAAACACTAGTGCTTAGGAAATCTATTGGAGGCAGAAGCAGTCAAGGGTAGCTTAGGGTTAGGGTTAGGGTTAGGGTACGGCTTAGGGTACGGGTTCGGGTACGGGTTCGGGTACGGGTTCGGGTACGGCGTAGGGTATGGGTTAGGTTTAGGGTTAGGGTTAGTTTGAGGGTTAGGGCTCGGTTTAGGTTACGGGTTAGGATTAGGGTACGTGTTAGGGTTAGGGTAGGTGTTAGGGTTAGGGTACGCGTTAGGGTTAGGGTAGTTATTAAACCTATCCCACACTCTAGATACCCCTTAGCACGTCAAGGAATATTATTTGGGGGTCCAGCCATGGAGAAGAGTTTAGACACTAGGAGAAGATAAGGAACACACCCATTATCAAGAAATCACATTAGGATTCTCTTTTTAACCTGTTCCTTAAAACACTAGTGCTTAGGAAAGCTATTGGAGGCAGAAGCAGTCAAGGGTAGCTTAGGGTTAGGGTTAGGGTTAGGGCTAGGGTTAGGACACGGCTTAGGGTACGGGTTCGGGTAAGGGTTCGTGTACGGCGTAGTGTATGGGTTTGGGTTAGGGTTAGGGTTAGTTTGAAGGTTAGGGCTCGGTTTAGGGTACGGGTTAGGATTAGGGTTCGTGTTAGGGATAGGGTAGGGGTTAGGGTTAGGGTACGCGTTAGGGTTAGGGTAGTTATTAAACCTATCCCACTCTCTAGATACTCCTTAGCACGTCAAGGAATATTATTTGGGGGTCCAGCCATGGAGAAGAGTTTAGACACTAGGAGAAGATAAGGAACACACCCATTATCAAGAAATCACATTAGGATTCTCTTTTTAACCTGTTCCTTAATACACTAGTGCTTAGGAAATCTATTGGAGGCAGAAGCAGTCAAGGGTAGCTTAGGGTTAGGGTTACGGTTAGGGTTAGGTTTAGGGTATGGCTTAGGGTACGGGTTCGGGTACGGGTTCGGGTACGGCGTAGGGTATGGGTTAGGGTTAGGGTTAGGGTTAGTTTGAGTGTTAGGGCTCGGTTTAGGGTACGGGTTAGGATTAGGGTACGTGTTAGGGTTAGGGTAGGGGTTAGGGTTAGGGTACGCGTTAGGGTTAGGGTAGTTATTAAACCTATCCCACTCTCTAGATACCCCTTAGCACGTCAAGGAATATTATTTGGGGGTCCAGCCATGGAGAAGAGTTTAGACACTAGGAGAAGATAAGGAACACACCCATTATCAAGAAATCACATTAGGATTCTCTTTTTAACCTGTTCCTTAAAACACTAGTGCTTAGGAAATCTATTGGAGGCAGAAGCAGTCAAGGGTAGCTTAGGGTTAGGGTTAGGGTTAGGGTACGGCTTAGGGTACGGGTTCGGGTACGGGTTCGGGTACGGCGTAGGGTATGGGTTAGGTTTAGGGTTAGGGTTAGTTTGAGGGTTAGGGCTCGGTTTAGGTTACGTGTTAGGATTAGGGTACGTGTTAGGGTTAGGGTAGGGGTTAGGGTTAGGGTACGCGTTAGGGTTAGGGTAGTTATTAAACATATCCCACTCTCTAGATACCCCTTAGCACGTCAAGGAATATTATTTGGGGGTGCAGCCATGGAGAAGAGTTTAGACACTAGGAGAAGATAAGGAACACACCCATTATCAATAAATCACATTAGGATTCTCTTTTTAACCTGTTCCTTAAAACACTAGTGCTTAGGAAATCTATTGGAGGCAGAAGCAGTCAAGGGTAGCTTAGGGTTAGGGTTTGGGTTAGGGTACGGCTTAGGGTACGGGTTCGGGTACGGGTTCGGGTATGCGTTTGGGTATGGCGTAGGATATGGGTTAGGGTTAGGGTTAGTTTGAGGGTTAGGGCTCGGTTTAGGGTACAGGTTAGTATTAGGGTACGTCTTAGGGTTAGGGTAGGGGTTAGGGTTAGGGTACGCGTTAGGGTTAGGGTAGTTATTAAACCTATCCCACTCTCTAGATACCCCTTAGCACGTCAAGGAATATTATTTGGGGGTCCAGCCATGGAGAAGAGTTTAGACACTAGGAGAAGATAAGGAACACACCCATTATCAAGAAATCACATTAGGATTCTCTTTTTAACCTGTTCCTTAAAACACTAGTGCTTAGGAAATCTATTGGAGGCAGAAGCAGTCAAGGGTAGCTTAGGGTTAGGGTTAGGGTTAGGGTACGGCTTAGGGTACGGGTTCGGGTACGGGTTCGTGTACGGCGTAGCGTATGGGTTAGGGTTAGGGTTAGGGTTAGTTTGAAGGTTAAGGCTCGGTTTAGGGTACGGGTTAGGATTAGGGTTCGTGTTAGGGTTAGGGTAGGGGTTAGGGTTAGGGTACGCGTTAGGGTTAGGGTAGTTATTAAACCTATCCCACTCCCTAGATACCCCTTAGCACGTCAAGGAATATTATTTGGGGGTCCAGCCATGGAGAAGAGTTTAGACAGTAGGAGAAGATAAGGAACACACCCATTATCCTGAAATCACATTAGGATTCTCTTTTTAACCTGTTCCTTAATACACTAGTGCTTAGGAAATCTATTGGAGGCAGAAGCAGTCAAGGGTAGCTTAGGGTTAGGGTTAGGTTTAGGTTTAGGGTTAGGGTTATGGTTAGGGTTAGGTACGGCTTAGTGTACGGGTTCGGGTACGGGTTCGGTTATGGCGTAGGGTATGGGTTAGGGTTAGGGTTAGGGTTAGTTTGAGGGTTAGGGCTCGGTTTAGGTTACGGGTTAGGATTAGGGTACGTCTTAGGGTTAGGGTAGAGGTTAGGGTTAGGGTACGCGTTAGGGTTAGGGTAGTTATTAAACCTATCCCACTCTCTAGATAACCCTTAGCACGTCAAGGAATATTATTTGGGGGTCCAGCCATGGAGAAGAGTTTAGACACTAGGAGAAGATAAGGAACACACCCATTATCAAGAAATCACATTAGGATTCTCTTTTTAACCTGTTCCTTAAAACACTAGTGCTTAGGAAATCTATTGGAGGCAGAAGCAGTCAAGGGTAGCTTAGGGTTAGGGTTAGGGTTAGGGTACGGCTTAGGGTACGGGTTCGGGTACGGCGTAGGGTATGGGTTAGGTTTAGGGTTAGGGTTAGTTTGAGGGTTAGGGCTCGGTTTAGGTTACGTGTTAGGATTAGTGTACGTGTTAGGGTTAGGGTAGGGGTTAGGGTTAGGGTACACGTTAGGGTTAGGGTAGTTATTAAACATATCCCACTCTCTAGATACCCCTTAGCACGTCAAGGAATATTATTTGGGGGTGCAGCCATGGAGAAGAGTTTAGACACTAGGAGAAGATAAGGAACACACCCATTATCAATAAATCACATTAGGATTCTCTTTTTAACCTGTTCCTTAAAACACTAGTGCTTAGGAAATCTATTGGAGGCAGAAGCAGTCAAGGGTAGCTTAGGGTTAGGGTTTGGGTTAGGGTACGGCTTAGGGTACGGGTTCGGGTACGGGTTCGGGTACGCGTTTGGGTATGGCGTAGGATATGGGTTAAGGTTAGGGTTAGTTTGAGGGTTAGGGCTCGGTTTAGGGTACGGGTTAGGATTAGGGTACGTCTTAGGGTTAGGGTAGGGGTTAGGGTTAGGGTACGCGTTAGGGTTAGGGTAGTTATTAAACCTATCCCACTCTCTAGATACCCCTTAGCACGTCAAGGAATATTATTTGGGGGTCCAGCCATGGAGAAGAGTTTAGACACTAGGAGAAGATAAGGAACACACCCATTATCAAGAAATCACATTAGGATTCTCTTTTTAACCTGTTCCTTAAAACACTAGTGCTTAGGAAATCTATTGGAGGCAGAAGCAGTCAAGGGTAGCTTAGGATTAGGGTTAGGGTTAGGGTACGGCTTAGGGTACGGGTTCGGGTACGGGTTCGTGTACGGCGTAGCGTATGGGTTAGGGTTAGGGTTAGGGTTAGTTTGAAGGTTAGGGCTCGGTTTAGGGTACGGGTTAGGATTAGGGTTCGTGTTAGGGTTAGGGTAGGGGTTAGGGTTAGGGTACGCGTTAGGGTTAGGGTAGTTATTAAACCTATCCCACTCCCTAGATACCCCTTAGCACGTCAAGGAATATTATTTGGGGGTCCAGCCATGGAGAAGAGTTTAGACAGTAGGAGAAGATAAGGAACACACCCATTATCCTGAAATCACATTAGGATTCTCTTTTTAACCTGTTCCTTAATACACTAGTGCTTAGGAAATCTATTGGAGGCAGAAGCAGTCAAGGGTAGCTAAGGGTTAGGGTTAGGTTTAGGTTTAGGGTTAGGGTTATGGTTAGGGTTAGGTACGGCTTAGTGTACGGGTTCGGGTACGGGTTCTGTTATGGCGTAGGGTATGGGTTAGGGTTAGGGTTAGGGTTAGTTTGAGGGTTAGGGCTCGGTTTAGGTTACGGGTTAGGATTAGGGTACGTCTTAGGGTTAGGGTAGAGGTTAGGGTTAGGGTACGCGTTAGGGTTAGGGTAGTTATTAAACCTATCCCACTCTCTAGATACCCCTTAGCACGTCAAGGAATATTATTTGGGTGTCCAGCCATGGAGAAGAGTTTAGACACTAGGAGAAGATAAGGAACACACCCATTATCAAGAAATCACATTAGGATTCTCTTTTTAACCTGTTCCTTAAAACACTAGTGCTTAGGAAATCTATTGGAGGCAGAAGCAGTCAAGGGTAGCTTAGGGTTAGGGTTAGGGTTAGGGTTAGGGTTAGCTTTAGGGTACGGCTTAGGGTACGGGTTCGGGTACGGGTTCGGGTATGGCGTAGGGTATGGGTTAGGGTTAGGGTTAGGGTTAGTTTGAGGGTTAGGGCTCGGTTTACGGTACGGGTTAGGATTAGGGTACGTGTTAGGGTTAGGGTACGCATTAGGGTTAGGGTAGTTATTAAACCTATCCCACTCTCTAGATACCCCTTAGCACGTCAAGGGATATTATTTGGGTGTCCAGCCATGGAGAAGTGTTTAGACACTAGGAGAAGATAAGGAACACACCCATTATCAAGAAATCACATTAGGATTCTCTTTTTAACCTGTTCCTTAAAACACTAGTGCTTAGGAAATCTATTGGAGGCAGAAGCAGTCAAGGGTAGCTTAGGGTTAGGGTTAGGTTTAGGGTTAGGGTTAGGGTTAGGGTACGGCTTAGGGTACGGTTTCGGGTACGGGTTCGTGTACGGCGTAGGGTATGGGTTAGGTTTAGGTTTAGTTTGAAGGTTAGGGCTCGGTTTAGGGTACGGGTTAGGATTAGGGTACGTGTTAGGGTTAGGGTAGGGGTTAGGGTTAGGGTACGCGTTAGGGTTAGGTTAGTTATTAAACCTATCCCACTCTCTAGATACCCCTTAGCACGTCAAGGAATATTTTTTGGGGGTCCAGCCATGGAGAAGAGTTTAGACACTAGGAGAAGATAAAGAACACACCCATTATCAAGAAATCACATTAGGATTCTCTTTTTAACCTGTTCCTTAAAACACTAGTGCTTAGGAAATCTATTGGAGGCAGAAGCAGTAAAGGGTAGCTTAGGGTTAGGGTTAGGGTTAGGGCTAGGGTTAGGACACGGCTTAGGGTACGGGTTCGGGTACGGGTTCATGTTCGGCGTAGGGTATGGGTTTGGGTTAGGGTTAGGGTTAGTTTGAAGTTTAGGGCTCGGTTTAGGGTACGGGTTAGGATTAGGGTTCGTGTTAGGGTTAGGGTAGGGGTTAGGGTTAGGGTACGCGTTAGGGTTAGGGTAGTTATTAAACCTATCCCACTCTCTAGATACCCCTTAGCACGTCAAGGAATATTATTTGGGGGTCCAGCCATGGAGAAGAGTTTAGACACTAGGAGAAGATAAGGAACACACCCATTATCAAGAAATCACATTAGGATTCTCTTTTTTACCTGTTCCTTAAAACACTAGTGCTTAGGAAATCTATTGGAGTCAGAAGCAGTCAAGGGTAGCTTAGGGTTAGGGTTAGGGTTAGGGTACGGCTTAGGGTACGGGTTCGGGTACGGGTTCGGGTACGGGTTCGGGTACGGCGTAGGGTATGGGTTAGGTTTAGGGTTAGGGTTAGTTTGAGGGTTAGGGCTCGGTTTAGGTTACGGGTTAGGATTAGGGTACGTGTTAGGGTTAGGGTAGGGGTTAGGGTTAGGGTACGCGTTAGGGTTAGGGTAGTTATTAAACCTATCCCACTCTCTAGATACCCCTTAGCACGTCAAGGAATATTATTTGGGGGTCCAGCCATGGAGAAGAGTTTAGACACTAGGAGAAGATAAGGAACACACCCATTATCAATAAATCACATTAGGATTCTCTTTTTAACCTGTTCCTTAAAACACTAGTGCTTAGGAAATCTATTGGAGGCAGAAGCAGTCAAGGGTAGCTTAGGGTTAGAGTTTGGGTTAGGGTACGGCTTAGGGTTAGGGTACGTGTTAGGGTTAGGGTAGGGGTTAGGGTTAGGGTACGCGTTAGGGTTAGGGTAGTTATTAAACCTATCCCACTCTCTAGATACCCCTTAGCACGTCAAGGAATATTATTTGGGGGTCCAGCCATGGAGAAGAGTTTAGACACTAGGAGAAGATAAGGAACACACCCATTATCAAGAAATCACATTAGGATTCTCTTTTTAACCTGTTCCTTAAAACACTAGTGCTTAGGAAATCTATTGGAGGCAGAAGCAGTCAAGGGTAGCTTAGGGTTAGGGTTTGGGTTAGGGTACGGATTAGGGTACGGGTTCGGGTACGGTTTCGGGTACGGGTTTGGGTATGGCGTACGATATGGGTTAGGGTTAGGGTTAGGGTTAGTTTGAGGGTTAGGGCTCGGTGTAGGGTACGGGTTAGGATTAGGGTACGTGTTAGGGTTAGGGTAGGGGTTAGGGTTAGGGTAAGCGTTAGGGTTAGGGTAGTTATTAAACCTATCCCACTCTCTAGATACCCCTTAGCACGTCAAGGAATATTATTTGGGTGTCCAGCCATGGAGAAGAGTTTAGACACTAGGAGAAGATAAGGAACACACCCATTATCAAGAAATCACATTAGGATTCTCTTTTTAACCTGTTCCTTAAAACACTAGTGCTTAGGAAATCTATTGGAGGCAGAAGCAGTCAAGGGTAGCTTAGGGTTAGGGTTAGGGTTAGGGTTAGGGTTAGGGTACGGGTTAGGGTACGGGTTCGGGTACGGGTTCGTGTATGGCGTAGGGTATGGGTTAGGGTTAGGGTTAGGGTTAGTTTGAAGGTTAGGGCTCGGTTTAGGGTACGGGTTAGGATTAGGGTTCGTGTTAGGGTTAGGGTAGGGGTTAGGGTTAGGGTACGCATTAGGGTTAGGGTAGTTATTAAACCTATCCCACTCCCTAGATACCCCTTAGCAAGTCAAGGAATATTATTTGGGGTTCCAGCCATGGAGAAGAATTTAGACAGTAGGAGAAGATGAGGAACACACCCATTATCAAGAAATCACATTAGGATTCTCTTTTTAACCTGTTCCTTAAAACACTAGTGCTTAGGAAATCTATTGGAGGCAGAAGCAGTCAAGGGTAGCTTAGGGTTAGGGTTAGGGTTAGGGTTAGGGTTAGCTTTAGGGTACGGCTAAGGGTACGGGTTCGGGTACGGGTTCGGGTACGGCGTAGGGTATGGGTTAGGGTTAGGGTTAGGGTTAGTTTGAGGGTTAGGGCTCGGTTTAGGATACGGGTTAGGATTAGGGTACGTGTTAGGGTTAGGGTACGCGTTAGGGTTAGGGTAGTTATTAAACCTATCCCACTCCCTAGATACCCCTTAGCACGTCAAGGAATATTATTTGGGGGTCCAGCCATGGAGAAGAGTTTAGACAGTAGGAGAAGATAAGGAACACACCCATTATCCTGAAATCACATTAGGATTCTCTTTTTAACCTGTTCCTTAATACACTAGTGCTTAGGAAATCTATTGGAGGCAGAAGCAGTCAAGGGTAGCTTAGGGTTAGGGTTAGGGTTAGGTTTAGGGTTAGGGTTATGGTTAGGGTTAGGTACGGCTTAGTGTACGGGTTCGGGTACGGGTTCGGGTATGGCGTAGGGTATGGGTTAGGGTTAGGTTTAGGGTTAGTTTGAGGGTTAGGGCTCGGTTTAGGTTACGGGTTAGGATTAGGGTACGTGTTAGGGTTAGGGTAGAGGTTAGGGTTAGGGTACGCGTTAGGGTTAGGGTAGTTATTAAACCTATCCCACTCTCTAGATAACCCTTAGCACGTCAAGGAATATTATTTGGGGGTCCAGCCATGGAGAAGAGTTTAGACACTAGGAGAAGATAAGGAACACACCCATTATCAAGAAATCACATTAGGATTCTCTTTTTAACCTGTTCCTTAAAACACTAGTGCTTAGGAAATCTATTGGAGGCAGAAGCAGTCAAGGGTAGCTTAGGGTTAGGGTTAGGGTTAGGGTTAGGGTTAGCTTTAGGGTACGGCTTAGGGTACGGGTTCGGGTACGGGTTAGGGTACGGCGTAGGGTATGGGTTAGGGTTAGGGTTAGGGTTAGTTTGAGGGTTAGGGCTCGGTTTAGGGTACGGGTTAGGATTAGGGTACGTGTTAGGGTTAGGGTACGCGTTAGGGTTAGGGTAGTTATTAAACCTATCCCACTCTCTAGATACCCCTTAGCACGTCAAGGAATATTATTTCGGTGTCCAGCCATGGAGAAGAGTTTAGACACTAGGAGAAGATAAGGAACACACCCATTATCAAGAAATCACATTAGGATTCTCTTTTTAACCTGTTCCTTAAAACACTAGTGCTTAGGAAATCTATTGGAGGCAGAAGCAGTCAAGGGTAGCTTAAGGTTAGGGTTAGGTTTAGGGTTAGGGTTAGGGTTAGGGTACGGCTTAGGGTACGGTTTCGGGTACGGGTTCGTGTACGGCGTAGGGTATGGGTTAGGGTTAGGGTTAGTTTGAAGGTTAGGGCTCGGTTTAGGGTACGGGTTAGGATTAGGGTACGTGTTAGGGTTAGGGTAGGGGTTAGGGTTAGGGTACGCGTTAGGGTTAGGGTAGTTATTAAACCTATCCCACTCTCTAGATACCCCTTAGCACGTCAAGGAATATTATTTGGGGGTCCAGCCATGGAGAAGAGTTTAGACACTAGGAGAAGATAAGGAACACACCCATTATCCTGAAATCACATTAGGATTCTCTTTTTAACCTGTTCCTTAAAACACTAGTGCTTAGGAAATCTATTGGAGGCAGAAGCAGTCAAGGGTAGCTTAGGGTTAGGGTTAGGGTTAGGGTACGGCCTAGGGTACGGGTTCGGGTACGGGTTCGGGTACGGCGTAGGGTATGGGTTAGGTTTAGGGTTAGGGTTAGTTTGAGGGTTAGGGCTCGGTTTAGGTTACGTGTTAGGATTAGTGTACGTGTTAGGGTTAGGGTAGGGGTTAGGGTTAGGGTACGCGTTAGGGTTAGGGTAGTTATTAAACATATCCCACTCTCTAGATACCCCTTAGCACGTCAAGGAATATTATTTGGGGGTGCAGCCATGGAGAAGAGTTTAGACACTAGGAGAAGATAAGGAACACACCCATTATCAATAAATCACATTAGGATTCTCTTTTTAACCTGTTCCTTAAAACACTAGTGCTTAGGAAATCTATTGGAGGCAGAAGCAGTCAAGGGTAGCTTAGGGTTAGGGTTTGGGTTAGGGTACGGCTTAGGGTACGGGTTCGGGTACGGGATCGGGTACGCGTTTGGGTATGGCGTAGGATATGGGTTAAGGTTAGGGTTAGTTTGAGGGTTAGGGCTCGGTTTAGGGTACGGGTTAGGATTAGGGTACGTCTTAGGGTTAGGGTAGGGGTTAGGGTTAGGGTACGCGTTAGGGTTAGGGTAGTTATTAAACCTATCCCACTCTCTAGATACCCCTTAGCACGTCAAGGAATATTATTTGGGGGTCCAGCCATGGAGAAGAGTTTAGACACTAGGAGAAGATAAGGAACACACCCATTATCAAGAAATCACATTAGGATTCTCTTTTTAACCTGTTCCTTAAAACACTAGTGCTTAGGAAATCTATTGGAGGCAGAAGCAGTCAAGGGTAGCTTAGGATTAGGGTTAGGGTTAGGGTACGGCTTAGGGTACGGGTTCGGGTACGGGTTCGTGTACGGCGTAGCGTATGGGTTAGGGTTAGGGTTAGGGTTAGTTTGAAGGTTAGGGCTCGGTTTAGGGTACGGGTTAGGATTAGGGTTCGTGTTAGGGTTAGGGTAGGGGATAGGGTTAGGGTACGCGTTAGGGTTAGGGTAGTTATTAAACCTATCCCACTCCCTAGATACCCCTTAGCACGTCAAGGAATATTATTTGGGGGTCCAGCCATGGAGAAGAGTTTAGACAGTAGGAGAAGATAAGGAACACACCCATTATCCTGAAATCACATTAGGATTCTCTTTTTAACCTGTTCCTTAATACACTAGTGCTTAGGAAATCTATTGGAGGCAGAAGCAGTCAAGGGTAGCTAAGGGTTAGGGTTAGGTTTAGGTTTAGGGTTAGGGTTATGGTTAGGGTTAGGTACGGCTTAGTGTACGGGTTCGGGTACGGGTTCTGTTATGGCGTAGGGTATGGGTTAGGGTTAGGGTTAGGGTTAGTTTGAGGGTTAGGGCTCGGTTTAGGTTACGGGTTAGGATTAGGGTACGTCTTAGGGTTAGGGTAGAGGTTAGGGTTAGGGTACGCGTTAGGGTTAGGGTAGTTATTAAACCTATCCCACTCTCTAGATACCCCTTAGCACGTCAAGGAATATTATTTGGGTGTCCAGCCATGGAGAAGAGTTTAGACACTAGGAGAAGATAAGGAACACACCCATTATCAAGAAATCACATTAGGATTCTCTTTTTAACCTGTTCCTTAAAACACTAGTGCTTAGGAAATCTATTGGAGGCAGAAGCAGTCAAGGGTAGCTTAGGGTTAGGGTTAGGGTTAGGGTTAGGGTTAGCTTTAGGGTACGGCTTAGGGTACGGGTTCGGGTACGGGTTCGGGTACGGCGTAGGGTATGGGTTAGGGTTAGGGTTAGGGTTAGTTTGAGGGTTAGGGCTCGGTTTAGGGTACGGGTTAGGATTAGGGTACGTGTTAGGGTTAGGGTACGCATTAGGGTTAGGGTAGTTATTAAACCTATCCCACTCTCTAGATACCCCTTAGCACGTCAAGGAATATTATTTGGGTGTCCAGCCATGGAGAAGTGTTTAGACACTAGGAGAAGATAAGGAACACACCCATTATCAAGAAATCACATTAGGATTCTCTTTTTAACCTGTTCCTTAAAACACTAGTGCTTAGGAAATCTATTGGAGGCAGAAGCAGTCAAGGGTAGCTTAGGGTTAGGGTTAGGTTTAGGGTTAGGGTTAGGGTTAGGGTACGGCTTAGGGTACGGTTTCGGGTACGGGTTCGTGTACGGCGTAGGGTATGGGTTAGGTTTAGGTTTAGTTTGAAGGTTAGGGCTCGGTTTAGGGTACGGGTTAGGATTAGGGTACGTGTTAGGGTTAGGGTAGGGGTTAGGGTTAGGGTACGCGTTAGGGTTAGGGTAGTTATTAAACCTATCCCACTCTCTAGATACCCCTTAGCACGTCAAGGAATATTTTTTGGGGGTCCAGCCATGGAGAAGAGTTTAGACACTAGGAGAAGATAAAGAACACACCCATTATCAAGAAATCACATTAGGATTCTCTTTTTAACCTGTTCCTTAAAACACTAGTGCTTAGGAAATCTATTGGAGGCAGAAGCAGTAAAGGGTAGCTTAGGGTTAGGGTTAGGGTTAGGGCTAGGGTTAGGACACGGCTTAGGGTACGGGTTCGGGTACGGGTTCGTGTTCGGCGTAGGGTATGGGTTTGGGTTAGGGTTAGGGTTAGTTTGAAGTTTAGGGCTCGGTTTAGGGTACGGGTTAGGATTAGGGTTCGTGTTAGGGTTAGGGTAGGGGTTAGGGTTAGGGTACGCGTTAGGGTTAGGGTAGTTATTAAACCTATCCCACTCTCTAGATACCCCTTAGCACGTCAAGGAATATTATTTGGGGGTCCAGCCATGGAGAAGAGTTTAGACACTAGGAGAAGATAAGGAACACACCCATTATCAAGAAATCACATTAGGATTCTCTTTTTTACCTGTTCCTTAAAACACTAGTGCTTAGGAAATCTATTGGAGTCAGAAGCAGTCAAGGGTAGCTTAGGGTTAGGGTTAGGGTTAGGGTACGGCTTAGGGTACGGGTTCGGGTACGGGTTCGGGTACGGGTTCGGGTACGGCGTAGGGTATGGGTTAGGTTTAGGGTTAGGGTTAGTTTGAGGGTTAGGGCTCGGTTTAGGTTACGGGTTAGGATTAGGGTACGTGTTAGGGTTAGGGTAGGGGTTAGGGTTAGGGTACGCGTTAGGGTTAGGGTAGTTATTAAACCTATCCCACTCTCTAGATACCCCTTAGCACGTCAAGGAATATTATTTGGGGGTCCAGCCATGGAGAAGAGTTTAGACACTAGGAGAAGATAAGGAACACACCCATTATCAAGAAATCACATTAGGATTCTCTTTTTAACCTGTTCCTTAAAACACTAGTGCTTAGGAAATCTATTGGAGGCAGAAGCAGTCAAGGGTAGCTTAGGGTTAGGGTTTGGGTTAGGGTACGGATTAGGGTACGGGTTCGGGTAAGGTTTCGGGTACGGGTTTGGGTATGGCGTACGATATGGGTTAGGGTTAGGGTTAGGGTTATTTTGAGGGTTAGGGCTCGGTGTAGGGTACGGGTTAGTATTAGGGTACGTGTTAGGGTTAGGGTAGGGGTTAGGGTTAGGGTAAGCGTTAGGGTTAGGGTAGTTATTAAACCTATCCCACTCTCTAGATACCCCTTAGCACGTCAAGGAATATTATTTGGGTGTCCAGCCATGGAGAAGAGTTTAGACACTAGGAGAAGATAAGGAACACACCCATTATCAAGAAATCACATTAGGATTCTCTTTTTAACCTGTTCCTTAAAACACTTGTGCTTAGGAAATCTATTGGAGGCAGAAGCAGTCAAGGGTAGCTTAGGGTTAGGGTTAGGGTTAGGGTTAGGGTTAGGGTACGGGTTAGGGTACGGGTTCGGGTACGGGTTCGTGTATGGCGTAGGGTATGGGTTAGGGTTAGGGTTAGGGTTAGTTTGAAGGTTAGGGCTCGGTTTAGGGTACGGGTTAGGATTAGGGTTCGTGTTAGGGTTAGGGTAGGGGTTAGGGTTAGGGTACGCATTAGGGTTAGGGTAGTTATTAAACCTATCCCACTCCCTAGATACCCCTTAGCAAGTCAAGGAATATTATTTGGGGTTCCAGCCATGGAGAAGAATTTAGACAGTAGGAGAAGATGAGGAACACACCCATTATCAAGAAATCACATTAGGATTCTCTTTTTAACCTGTTCCTTAAAACACTAGTGCTTAGGAAATCTATTGGAGGCAGAAGCAGTCAAGGGTAGCTTAGGGTTAGGGTTAGGGTTAGGGTTAGGGTTAGCTTTAGGGTACGGCTAAGGGTACGGGTTCGGGTACGGGTTCGGGTACGGCGTAGGGTATGGGTTAGCGTTAGGGTTAGGGTTAGTTTGAGGGTTAGGGCTCGGTTTAGGATACGGGTTAGGATTAGGGTACGTGTTAGGGTTAGGGTACGCGTTAGGGTTAGGGTAGTTATTAAACCTATCCCACTCTCTAGATACCCCTTAGCACGTCAAGGAATATTATTTGGGTGTCCAGCCATGGAGAAGAGTTTAGACACTAGGAGAAGATAAGGAACACACCCATTATCAAGAAATCACATTAGGATTCTCTTTTTAACCTGTTCCTTAAAACACTAGTGCCTAGGAAATCTATTGGAGGCAGAAGCAGTCAAGGGTAGCTTAGGGTTAGGGTTACGTTTAGGGTTAGGGTTAGGGTTAGGGTACGGCTTAGGGTACGGTTTCGGGTACGGGTTCGTGTACGGCGTAGGGTATGGGTTAGGGTTAGGGTTAGTTTGAAGGTTAGGGCTCGGTTTAGGGTACGGGTTAGGATTAGGGTACGTGTTAGGGTTAGGGTAGGGGTTAGGGTTAGGGTACGCGTTAGGGTTAGGGTAGTTATTAAACCTATCCCACTCTCTAGATACCCCTTAGCACGTCAAGGAATATTATTTGGGGGTCCAGCCATGGAGAAGAGTTTAGACACTAGGAGAAGATAAGGAACACACCCATTATCAAGAAATCACATTAGGATTCTCTTTTTAACCTGTTCCTTAAAACACTAGTGCTTAGGAAATCTATTGGAGGCAGAAGCAGTCAAGGGTAGCTTAGGGTTAGGGTTAGGGTTAGGGTACGGCTTAGGGTACGGGTTCGGGTACGGGTTCGGTTACGGGTTCGGGTACGGCGTAGGGTATGGGTTAGGTTTAGGGTTAGGGTTAGTTTGAGGGTTAGGGCTCGGTTTATGTTACGGGTTAGGATTAGGGTACGTGTTAGGGTTAGGGTAGGGGTTAGGGATAGGGTACGCGTTAGGGTTAGGGTAGTTATTAAACCTATCCCACTCTCTAGATACCCCTTAGCACGTTAAGGAATATTATTTGGGGGTCCAGCCATGGAGAAGAGTTTAGACACTAGGAGAAGATAAGGAACACACCCATTATCCTGAAATCACATTAGGATTCTCTTTTTAACCTGTTCCTTAAAACACTAGTGCTTAGGAAATCTATTGGAGGCAGAAGCAGTCAAGGGTAGCTTAGGGTTAGGGTTAGGGTTAGGGTACGGCTTAGGGTACGGGTTCGGGTACGGGTTCGGGTACGGGTTCGGGTACGGCGTAGGGTATGGGTTAGGTTTAGGGTTAGGGTTAGTTTGAGGGTTAGGGCTCGGTTTAGGTTACGTGTTACGATTAGGGTACGTGTTAGGGTTAGGGTAGGGGTTAGGGTTAGGGTACGCGTTAGGGTTAGGGTAGTTATTAAACATATCACACTCTCTAGATACCCCTTAGCACGTCAAGGAATATTATTTGGGGGTCCAGCAATGGAGAAGAGTTTAGACACTAGGAGAAGATAAGGAACACACCCATTATCAATAAATCACATTAGGATTCTCTTTTTAACCTGTTCCTTAAAACACTAGTGCTTAAGAAATCTATTGGAGGCAGAAGCAGTCAAGGGTAGCTTAGGGTTAGGGTTAGGGTTAGGGTACGGCTTAGGGTACGGGTTCGGGTACGGGTTCGTGTACGGCGTAGCGTATGGGTTAGGGTTAGGGTTAGGGTTAGTTTGAAGGTTAGGGCTCGGTTTAGGGTACGGGTTAGGATTAGGGTTCGTGTTAGGGTTAGGGTAGGGGTTAGGGTTAGGGTACGCGTTAGGGTTAGGGTAGTTATTAAACCTATCCCACTCCCTAGATACCCCTTAGCACGTCAAGGAATATTATTTGGGGGTCCAGCCATGGAGAAGAGTTTAGACAGTAGGAGAAGATAAGGAACACACCCATTATCCTGAAATCACATTAGGATTCTCTTTTTAACCTGTTCCTTAATACACTAGTGCTTAGGAAATCTATTGGAGGCAGAAGCAGTCAAGGGTAGCTTAGGGTTAGGGTTAGGGTTAGGTTTAGGGTTAGGGTTATGGTTAGGGTTAGGTACGGCTTAGTGTACGGGTTCGGGTACGGGTTCGGGTATGGCGTAGGGTATGGGTTAGGGTTAGGTTTAGGGTTAGTTTGAGTGTTAGGGCTCGGTTTAGGTTACGGGTTAGGATTAGGGTACGTGTTAGGGTTAGGGTAGAGGTTAGGGTTAGGGTACGCGTTAGGGTTAGGGTAGTTATTAAACCTATCCCACTCTCTAGATAACCCTTAGCACGTCAAGGAATATTATTTGGGGGTCCAGCCATGGAGAAGAGTTTAGACACTAGGAGAAGATAAGGAACACACCCATTATCAAGAAATCACATTAGGATTCTCTTTTTAACCTGTTCCTTAAAACACTAGTGCTTAGGAAATCTATTGGAGGCAGAAGCAGTCAAGGGTAGCTTAGGGTTAGGGTTAGGGTTAGGGTTAGGGTTAGCTTTAGGGTACGGCTTAGGGTACGGGTTCGGGTACGGGTTAGGGTACGGCGTAGGGTATGGGTTAGGGTTAGGGTTAGGGTTAGTTTGAGGGTTAGGGCTCGGTTTAGGGTACGGGTTAGGATTAGGGTACGTGTTAGGGTTAGGGTACGCGTTAGGGTTAGGGTAGTTATTAAACCTATCCCACTCTCTAGATACCCCTTAGCACGTCAAGGAATATTATTTGGGTGTCCAGCCATGGAGAAGAGTTTAGACACTAGGAGAAGATAAGGAACACACCCATTATCAAGAAATCACATTAGGATTCTCTTTTTAACCTGTTCCTTAAAACACTAGTGCTTAGGAAATCTATTGGAGGCAGAAGCAGTCAAGGGTAGCTTAAGGTTAGGGTTAGGTTTAGGGTTAGGGTTAGGGTTAGGGTACGGCTTAGGGTACGGTTTCGGGTACGGGTTCGTGTACGGCGTAGGGTATGGGTTAGGGTTAGGGTTAGTTTGAAGGTTAGGGCTCGGTTTAGGGTACGGGTTAGGATTAGGGTACGTGTTAGGGTTAGGGTAGGGGTTAGGGTTAGGGTACGCGTTAGGGTTAGGGTAGTTATTAAACCTATCCCACTCTCTAGATACCCCTTAGCACGTCAAGGAATATTATTTGGGGGTCCAGCCATGGAGAAGAGTTTAGACACTAGGAGAAGATAAGGAATACACCCATTATCCTGAAATCACATTAGGATTCTCTTTTTAACCTGTTCCTTAAAACACTAGTGCTTAGGAAATCTATTGGAGGCAGAAGCAGTCAAGGGTAGCTTAGGGTTAGGGTTAGGGTTAGGGTACGGCTTAGGGTACGGGTTCGGGTACGGGTTCGGTTACGGGTTCGGGTACGGCGTAGGGTATGGGTTAGGTTTAGGGTTAGGGTTAGTTTGAGGGTTAGGGCTCGGTTTAGGTTACGGGTTAGGATTAGGGTACGTGTTAGGGTTAGGGTAGGGGTTAGGGTTAGGGTACGCGTTAGGGTTAGGGTAGTTATTAAACCTATCCCACACTCTAGATAACCCTTAGCACGTCAAGGAATATTATTTGTGTGTCCAGCCATGGAGAAGAGGTTAGACACTAGGAGAAGATAAGGAACACACCCATTATCAAGAAATCACATTAGGATTCTCTTTTTAACCTGTTCCTTAAAACACTAGTGCTTAGGAAATCTATTGGAGGCAGAAGCAGTCAAGGGTAGCTTAGGGTTAGGGTTAGGGTTAGGGTACGGCTTAGGGTACGGGTTCGGGTACGGGTTCGGGTACGGGTTCGGGTACGGCGTAGGGTATGGGTTAGGTTTAGGGTTAGGGTTAGTTTGAGGGTTAGGGCTCGGTTTAGGTTACGTGTTAGGATTAGGGTACGTGTTAGGGTTAGGGTAGGGGTTAGGGTTAGGGTACGTGTTAGGGTTAGGGTAGTTATTAAACCTATCCCACTCTCTAGATACCCCTTAGCACGTCAAGGAATATTATTTGGGGGTCCAGCCATGGAGAAGAGTTTAGACACTAGGAGAAGATATGGAACACACCCATTATCAATAAATCACATTAGGATTCTCTTTTTAACCTGTTCCTTAAAACACTAGTGCTTAAGAAATCTATTGGAGGCAGAAGCAGTCAAGGGTAGCTTAGGGTTAGGGTTAGGGTTAGGGTACGGCTTAGGGTACGGGTTCGGGTATGGGTTCGTGTACGGCGTAGCGTATGGGTTAGGGTTAGGGTTAGGGTTAGTTTGAAGGTTAGGGCTCGGTTTAGGGTACGGGTTAGGATTAGGGTTCGTGTTAGGGTTAGGGTAGGGGTTAGGGTTAGGGTACGCGTTAGGGTTAGGGTAGTTATTAAACCTATCCCACTCCCTAGATACCCCTTAGCACGTCAAGGAATATTATTTGGGGGTCCAGCCATGGAGAAGAGTTTAGACAGTAGGAGAAGATAAGGAACACACCCATTATCCTGAAATCACATTAGGATTCTCTTTTTAACCTGTTCCTTAATATACTAGTGCTTAGGAAATCTATTGGAGGCAGAAGCAGTCAAGGGTAGCTTAGGGTTAGGGTTAGGGTTAGGTTTAGGGTTAGGGTTATGGTTAGGGTTAGGTACGGCTTAGTGTACGGGTTCGGGTACGGGTTCGGGTATGGCGTAGGGTATGGGTTAGGGTTAGGGTTAGGGTTAGTTTGAGGGTTAGGGCTCGGTTTAGGTTACGGGTTAGGATTAGGGTACGTCTTAGGGTTAGGGTAGAGGTTAGGGTTAGGGTACGCGTTAGGGTTAGGGTAGTTATTAAACCTATCCCACTCTCTAGATAACCCTTAGCACGTCAAGGAATATTATTTGGGGGTCCAGCCATGGAGAAGAGTTTAGACACTAGGAGAAGATAAGGAACACACCCATTATCAAGAAATCACATTAGGATTCTCTTTTTAACCTGTTCCTTAAAACACTAGTGCTTAGGAAATCTATTGGAGGCAGAAGCAGTCAAGGGTAGCTTAGGGTTAGGGTTAGGGTTAGGGTTAGGGTTAGCTTTAGGGTACGGCTTAGAGTACGGGTTCGGGTACGGGTTCGGGTACGGCGTAGGGTATGGGTTAGGGTTAGGGTTAGGGTTAGTTTGAGGGTTAGGGCTCGGTTTAGGGTACGGGTTAGGATTAGGGTACGTGTTAGGGTTAGGGTACGCGTTAGGGTTAGGGTAGTTATTAAACCTATCCCACTCTCTAGATACCCCTTAGCACGTCAAGGAATATTATTTGGGTGTCCAGCCATGGAGAAGAGTTTAGACACTAGGAGAAGATAAGGAACACACCCATTATCAAGAAATCACATTAGGATTCTCTTTTTAACCTGTTCCTTAAAACACTAGTGCTTAGGAAATCTATTGAAGGCAGAAGCAGTCAAGGGTAGCTTAGGGTTAGGGTTAGGTTTAGGGTTAGGGTTAGGGTTAGGGTACGGCTTAGGGTATGGTTTCGGGTACGGGTTCGTGTACGGCGTAGGGTATGGGTTAGGGTTAGGGTTAGTTTGAAGGTTAGGGCTCGGTTTAGGGTACGGGTTAGGATTAGGGTACGTGTTAGAGTTAGGGTAGGGGTTAGGGTTAGGGTATGCGTTAGGGTTAGGGTAGTTATTAAACCTATCCCACTCTCTAGATACCCCTTAGCACGTCAAGGAATATTATTTGGGGGTCCAGCCATGGAGAAGAGTTTAGACACTAGGAGAAGATAAGGAACACACCCATTATCAATAAATCACATTAGGATTCTCTTTTTAACCTGTTCCTTAAAACACTAGTGCTTAAGAAATCTATTGGAGGCAGAAGCAGTCAAGGGTAGCTTAGGGTTAGGGTTAGGGTTAGGGTACGGCTTAGGGTACGGGTTCGGGTACGGGTTCGTGTACGGCGTAGCGTATGGGTTAGGGTTAGGGTTAGGGTTAGTTTGAAGGTTAGGGCTCGGTTTAGGGTACGGGTTAGGATTAGGGTTCGTGTTAGGGTTAGGGTAGGGGTTAGGGTTAGGGTACGCGTTAGGGTTAGGGTAGTTATTAAACCTATCCCACTCCCTAGATACC